>NC_091214.1:8303110-8333110 GCF_040958095.1 Procambarus clarkii | reverse complement strand
TTGGTGAGTTGAACATTAAGGTGACTTAGTCGTGTTCAAAGTGTTGTGTTGATTATCTTGGGGGCAGACAGCTGTAATGGTTCTCAAAGTTTTGTGTAATGACTCACGTTGTTTAGTAATCCTGACAGAGTGAACCTTCAGTTCGAGTGCTTGAATGATGCTACTTATCATTGCTAAAATATATGTTGGTTAACTTAATTGTTTACATTGTCATTAATTTGGTTCCCAAGAACTTTGCGAGTTGAGGCGACACTGCCTCTGAGTTTACTTTTTACATATCCATACCTGGTTAGAGTTGGTACAAGAAACAAGATTATGATACAGATGAAGCATACTAGTAATGACCTTTTGATAACATCTTTGAGAATTTTCTGATACAGACTAGTTCCATTCCTTGTCTTGTATGTACAAGTACCTTTGTCCTCTCGGGTACCTGGTAGTTGGGAAATTCAGTTGCGATCAGTTGATTTAATTTGACATTCTTGGAGACCCACGACTGGAGAGGCATATTGGCTCCCATTAATTCTAGATTGACCTCATGGTATATGTTCAACAGTTTACTCTCACTGCTGGTTGTTCCTTGAAAATTATCCACATACAAGTATTTACTAATTTCTGTTTTGTTTGGGCTATTGGACTTCTTCAAGTGCGTATCTAAGGTAGCTTGAAGCAGAAACGGTGAGGAAGTGGCCCTAAACAAAACAGATGCAAACCTGTAAGTGATTAATTCACTGTTTGGATCGTTAGGATCCTTGATCCATAGGAACTTTGTGTAGTTCTGGTCTTCTTCTTAGAGACCTACGCTAAGGAAAGCCTTGCTGATGTTGACCATATATCCGTAAGTCCCAATACAGAACTTTAACAACACGTTGTATAGCCTTTGTCTCAGGCTAGGGCCAGTTTGAAGGCAGTCATATAACGAAACACTACTCTGCCTCGTCTTAGAGCTGCAAGTAAATACTATCCGCAGTGGGGTAGTAGCAGAATTTTTCAGTACAGGGTGATGTGGCAGGTAGTGCCCTTCCTTTGGGTTATCATTAGTGACAACTTCGATAAATTTATCGAGTTGCTTCTGTAATATTTCATGATACAACTTCAAGTTCTCAGGCTGTCTTTGTAAGCGCAACACCTGTGACCTTAATTGGTTATGTGCCATAAAATGGTTGACAGGTAGCTGAGGGTGATTCAGCTTCCATGGTAACCTGACCCAGTATTGATTATCTCTGTAGATAACTGAGTCCAGGTATTGTTTGTAAGTCCAGTCGTCATCTGGGCTAGGTTGTTCAGGGACAATGCCGAGAGTTGCCAGGTCCCATAGTTTATGTACAGGGGGATCAAGCTCATCCTCGGACATGTCTCTGAATTGCAGTGGAGACTGTTCTCCTAGTCATGCAACCATTACTGGGTTGGCAAGTTGGCGGTCTACAGGTGCGGGTTATTTCAGCCGTAATACTGGGCCTGTTAGCAAATAGCCACCTGCAGATGGTAACAAGCTCATTCCTTGTTTTTCTTCCTTTCCTTTGATAAACTTATGGTAGACATCTAATCCCATAAGGATTCCAATATTGGAAAGGTTGTCTGACGTGATTTTATCAGCCAAATGGATTCCCTTTTCTTTCAGGAATTTGGCTGTTGTACCTAGACCACATACATACAGGTCTGTTGGGAATCTATCTACTACCAGAGCTTGTATCGTTCGGACATAACCTCCTAAACGTACTTTAGGTCGTACTACCTTGAGGACTCGGGCTCCTGTGTTAGTCAGGAATCCTGCTATGTCTATTCATGTCTCTCTTACAGGTGTGAGTTTCAGGGCATCTACCAACTCCTTTGAGATAAGTCATTTGGTATCCTTGGTCAAATAATCCACATATGGTGGCTTTGGACTCTCCATTTTTAATGATCAATTGAGCAGTGAGTAGAGCTGATTTATGATCAGACCTTGTTGAGAAGACACTTATGCCAGGTAATACAGTACAAAGCTGTACTGATGTGGTAATTCCTTCCTCCTCCTGTGGTTTGGCAGACTTTGTACTTGAGTCCCCTCAAAGTGCTGTATGGTGTTGACCCTTATGGCACCTATTACAGGTGCATATTTGAGTTGTACAGGTGTCGGGATTATGTGCCCTTATACACTTGGTACATTTATGTAACTCCTTGAGTCGTTTTATACGTGTAGCATGATCGGGGTAAACTTTGCAAAAGTATATGACATGTGGTTGTTCACAGAACACACATGGTTTCCAGACGTTAACAGCATCTTGGGGAGTCACTGATTTGGGTGACGCATTAACTGTAGGTTTGGAGGGAACAACTGCATATGTGCCTACACTGCTTTGTTTCCACTTTGGGGAGGGGGAAGTTGTTGTAGATTTGTTTGGAGTACTGTTTGTACTCTGTTGTTTACTATTAGTGGTAGACAAAGGTTTAGATGTCGCTTTTCCATCTGGGTTATCTCTTTGTCTTTCTATGATGGAACGCAAACCTTCACTTATCTCCTTTACACTCAGAGAAGATTTGTTATATAAGACAAACAACTTATCCCATACGTCACTGGGCAATTTGCGTTTCATATGGACTTGGATTATCCAGTCGGATTCGTCCAAGTTGACCTTGTTCTTAAGTGCTTTGAGCAAGGACTCAAGCTCCAATCTAAAGGCTTGGAGTGAGTCAGCTGTACTATTTGGAGGGTTAATATCCAACAGCTTCTGGGTTAGAAGTCTAATAGTCCTTTCTGGCTTAGCATAATTATCTTAGCCATCATCAGTGAATGTCAGGTCACAGACCAACTGTAACGCTTCATTCTTTAAGACACCCTGTAAATATGTAAATTTTGTCGTCTTTGCTGGCATTAGCAATAGAATCCACAGAGTCAACAAATTTGTTCCAGAAGTTGTCCCAACTCTCGTCCTTTGTACCAGAGAAAGTTGAGAGACTGAGTGATGGAAATTTGACTTTTGGTTGTGTCTAGTTTTGGGAAGCTGTGGCTGCAATATTTGTATTGGCCTTATGTGTGGTTATTAAATCGTCAAAGTGTTGTAACTTTGCATGCATTTCATCTTCGTAATCTGCATTTTCTTGTATTACATCATCCATTGCCTCTTCATTGATATTATGGGTTGCGAGGATATCCTGATATTTCAGGATTTTTTTGAGCACATGTTGGTATTTGGTCTGTGCAACCTTATAATAGCCTTCCAGTTCTACATAATTAACTGGAGTTTGATTACTTAAATCCTCACAATGTTTGATCTGTCGGGTTAAGTGGCCCTTCATGCCAGTGAGGGTCGCTTTTACATTTTTGGCAGTAGACATCATGGCAGTATTTGCTAAGCCTTGTTGGACTGTTTCTGGTACTTGAATTAGTAGAGCCACTAGTTTCCTGAAATAGAGCTGCTTATCTTAAAAAAAACCTACTATATAATCATACACACTATAATTTGAGTGGTAAGCCTGCATCAATGCTGGAATTTCCTCAAGTTAACCCTTCATTTATCACTCTTGGTTGGTACAGAGACACAGATTAACACACAAAGGTGAAATGATTATAGTTAAATTATTACTATAGTTAAGGTAATATTATGTAGACAACACAACTCGGGTTGTCATGAATACTTGCATAAAAGTATGTGCTTGCTAGGTTGTAATATATGTTCAACTCTAGACAAGTGTAAAATGCTTAGCCTTACACCAGGTTAGCACAATAAATTAGACTAGGTTGCTGTACAACACCAGCCTAGAATGTCCTACCCTTGTACAAGAATTAGTTGTAAACAGAATTAGTCTGTTTTCCATCCTCCTGAGGTCTGTGATTTTCTTATCAAGGATCTCCTCAATGGCGTTAGACCCTAGGGGGGTTCCAAGGAGGGTGCTGTTCTCGGCCCTAATGACATGGGCTTCAGGAAAGGCAGACCTTATTTTAGCTACGATGTCTGGGTTGGAAGAGACAACTTCACACTTGGAAGGGTTCAGGAAGAAACCCAGGGATACTTCTTGCTCCCTTATTTTCCTGATATCTTCCAAGAGGTAGTCTATGGTGCCAGCTATAGTGCCATCATCCAAAAACCAGACATTGAACTCGATGGACAAAGCTTTCAGTGATTTCATTTGAGATTAAGCAGAAAAGAAGGGGAGTGTCATGGGGTCGTGTGTTGTGACGGTGTCCCACCCCTTTATTTCTTTCTTCCCAGCTTAGAAGAATCATATCTCTATAGCCTAAGTATTCTCTGATGTTCAGGGATTATTTTTATATGTGGGAAAGCCTGGAGTGTGATTAAGCTGGCTGTAAAATGGCCATCTAAGTTTGATAATGCAAGGGGCTTACGCCTTTTGGAAGCACAAGACAGTGCCGGGCCATCCTGTTTCCCGCCAAGACGTCGTGACGCTTCCCGGCACCTGATTGCCCAGGTGAGGTCACATGCTGGAAGTGACCAATGACGAGAGCCCTCGGGCCGTGTGACGTCACTTTTGAAGGGTTCTCGGCGCGGCTGGCGCCTGGGCGGGAAGAGTATGTCACAAACCGTCAAAGAGGGTGGATGCCCTTGGTTGAGCTCCGGATCTAGAGAGCCCTTACCAGTAGATTTAGGCTTCGCTTCGATTCTACAGACAGTCTGAGAAGCCATCCAACTTCCGTGGAGTGCTCAGAAGGAAGGCCGGGCCGGATTAGAGAGCCAAGAGCTCTATCAAGAGTCTGCAGCAGAGGGAACGTTGGGCTGGTGACGTCTGGGACTCCCAGGGGACCAGTATTCCACATCAAGCGAAAAGCTACAGCCGGGCCAAATCTACTGGCAGTGAGGTGAGGGGAAGCTGTGCTGGACTGTGAGGTGTCGGCAGTGCCAGGAAGAGTGGAGGACGATGACGGAGGTACCTGTCTCCAGTACCCCGGACAAGAGGAGGATTAAGGCAGTACCTGTTGTGAGTGAGCACGGCGAAGGCACGTTACCACGAGGACGACGGAGGAACCTGGGTGTGGGAACTGTTCATCAGGAGACCAGAAGCCAGGATCAGGAACCTCAACATCCCTCAACAGAGGACGAGTCAGCTTCGTGGTTGGAGTGAAATAAGCTAGATAATTGTCCCTCCCTTTACCCCTTTTGATCTAGGTGAACTAGAATATTTTATATGTTGTGAACATTTCTACTCATCATTTTATTGTCTAAGTGACAGAATATTAGCACTTTGGCATGCCCCGCGCGCCACCCCTCAACTGTGCGATTTGGGTCCCAGGGTTTCACGGGAGCGCGCGTTAATTCTGAATAGTGTATACTCTCTTCAACTTTGTCACCTTAATTCTCATCCTACGAGATTAAATTTGGTATCATTGTGTTCGCAATAGAATTCTCTACAGCACTAAATGCATATAAACTCCAAAAGCCCGGCTAATTACCCGCAGCAAACAAAGAAAGTACGAACGAGTTACCCAGGAGCGCGCAAAAGCGATAAAATGTGTTCATTCTTTTCACTCTGGTCACCTCAATTTTCGTCCTAGGTCTTTCATTTTGGTATCAATGGGTTCGCAATAGAAGTCTCTAGAGGAACATTAGCATATAAAATAAAAAACCTAGTCATGCTCCACCCGCCGACGAGTTGAAGATGGACCACGTGTTAACCGCGAGTGAGCGCCCAGACGCCTTCCAGCTACACTCCCAATTCCTGCCCACAAATGTTTAGTATTTAGTATTTTAGTATATGTAGTATTATAGTTTAGTATTTTTTGTGTAGTAGTTGTACATCACATAAGCATTGTAGCACAAAATAGATGGTCATTTTCTTCATCCATTTGTGAGTTTTCCTTATGAAGTGATAATATTTGATCATTTGGTCAAAGTGATCAACACCTTTCATGTTTGTATTGTAGTCACAGATTGCATTCGGCTTATCTTGAGATCTTGAGGTTATCTTGAGATGATTTCGAGGCTTTAGTGTCCCCGCGGCCCGGTCCTCGACCAGGCCTCCACCCCCAGGAAGCAGCCCATGACAGCTGACTAACTCCCAGGTACCTATTTACTGCTAGGTAACAGGGGCATTCAGGGTGAAAGAAACTTTGCCCATTTGTTTCTGCCTCGTGCGGGAATCGAACCCGCGCCACAGAATTACGAGTCCTGCGCGCTATCCACCAGGCTACGAGGCCCCTGTTGACAGTTACCAAATAGTCCCCAAAAAATCGGATAAAAACCTGATTTTTGGCAATTATTTTAGTGGATGATGCAATGCTGCGTCATCCTCGAGATTACCGACAGTAAACGGATGACGCAATGCTGCGTCATGCCCGGGCGAAAGTGTTAAGCTAGGAGCCAAGAGCTCATTTAGGCATGAGTTGGTGCATGTGAGCATTAAGGCGGTGATGTTAGTGATTCTGGAAGTGGTAGTTGGTGTGCAAAGAGCCAGCAACGAACTCAGAAACGTTCAGCTGATCGCATTGCTAGAGGCGTGGGAGAGTCACGACGTTTCTGACAGCTGGAGCTGTCAGCTGATTGTGCTGCCAGAGGTACGAGGTGTTCCCCCGCGCTCGAGGAATAGACCAAGTCAGCTGACCATGTTGCCAGAGACGTGTCATTGAGAAGTGTTGCCAACAGCGAACGATATCCGCCTTTTGACATTTCTTTATACAATTTATATGTGTATATATGCTTTTGCTTCAGTAAACTTTTAAACTAACTGATGAGTTTAAGTGAGCCTCCATTCCCTAGGTCCATATATATATATATATATATATATATATATATATATATATATATATATATATATATATATATATATATATATATATATTTATGAGACCATTAGTGACACCTTGCACTGCACATGATATTGCATCTTTGATTAAGATAACCACTAAGACCACTGACGTGTTGCTGGAACTCGAGTATAAACACCCAGCTGGCGACCTGAGTAGACCAGATATCCAAGAGAGTGTTCCAGTGTCAGGACGGGCAGGTTCAGGTGAGTGAGTCATAGGAGGCTTGAACTTCCCCAGTCGCTAGGGGTGTATAAGGCCAGCCCTTGGCCGACTGGGGGAGCCCAAGGGCGAGCAGTGGCGCCTGGTACTGAGGGGCTAAGACCCATGGGACGACCCCAACCACAGGTAGGAAGGGGGTGAACCCTGAGTGTGTCAAAAACTTTTGTCACATCTGTGTCTCAGAGACCTGTTAAGGATTTAGTGGTGGTGGACCTTTAAAAGTTGACTAGGGAAATAGATGATTGTACTTGAACCTAGGGAAAATCAAGAAGTAAGGTAAACAGCCTAGTACAAAGTCACAAATTTATATGTATAAAACACTCGCTATTACACATATATTTACACCTCTAGGAAACCTGGACTCTTGCTTAAAGAACACCTCTACAGTCTGCATAACTACTCTACAATATCTTGCATCCCTGCTTAAATACAAAGGTCGGCTTACTGGCTGTACGGACGGAGAAAACTCATCAAATAGCAGGACCGGGTAGGCAGTGATACACCTCCCCTCAAGTCAAGATAACGTCCACCTCTCTTGCGTCATCGCCCCTTAATACTCTATGCTATACATTTGCAATCAAGTCCTTCATTGACTTTATTTACCATATTCCCCCATGCATGCTTTTAGATTGAGTCCATTTTTCCCTCACATAGTTAGGCTATTCCAGTTCACATTATTCCTGACAATCTCCAGCAGAGAAGGTACTACTTTGCTGGGCGGAGTATTACTGGTTACTTGCGGCCTCCCAGATATCAGCTGTAGATATTTTCCTATCAAAAATTCTCCACTGTGGCCACCAACGTTTTATGCTTGAAACCAACCTCCACAGGAGGTAAGGTTCATAACAGGGAGCAAGAGGATCACCTTGCTGAACACCTTCACATGATCTGATTTTGTGTTCACCAAAGAGCAGTTTTGACTCACCACTGTAGCACGATAATATGAACGGGTAGAGGGGCCGGAAATGGCAATATACGGCACAAAGTCCTGCATCTCTTCTGACCATTTTGAAGGCATTCTTAAAGTCACGTTTAAGCAGGGCCCGTTCATCAGAAATGTTGGTGATGTATGCTCGTGCTACAAGGGCAGCCGCTTCACAGCCTTGGAGGATTCCAAATCCTTGCTGAATTACTTTCAGCAATTCACCCGCTTGCTGGCTGACAACCCTGGTAGCAGCCTTGGCATCCAGGCGTCGGAGAGTGTTGCCAACAGCGATTGACCTGATTCCCTCGTCCTTTTTTTTGAGAGCACAGAGGGAGGCAACAAAAAAAAGAGGGATATATACATATATATATATATATATATATATATATATATATATATATATATATATATATATATATATATATATATATATATATATATATATATATATATATATATATATATATATATATTGGTGTATTACTGGCAGCAGGTTTTCTTTCAAACATGTTTCATTGAATATGACCGCATATTCTGTATTTATTATTTTCTGGTTTAGGGCTTCTATCCCTCCAACTATTTTCTTAGCATCAGGGCTTAATTGAAATAGGAGTTCTCCAAAACTCATTTTCGTACTTTTAAGGTGAAGAAAAGAAGTGATTTACTATAGAGTGTATTACACTTATTTGTATAATTTGCACGACGTTTCGAACCTCCATGGTTCATTCTCAAGTGAACAGATCTTACAATACTAGTTGATTTTATACCCGCATTAGGTCAGGTGATAATACAATGAAGGTGAAAACATGGGGGGATACATAAGGGATAAACATAGGGGCTGCAGAAGGCTTATTGGCCCATACGAGGCATCTCCTATCTAAACACAAAGATTAATCCAGTGTAATTGGCCTGTTATGTTGGACATTGTCTTCTGTGTTGGCATCGATATGTTCTTGTCTTGTCCTTACTCTCATGGTGGGTAGAGTAAATAGTTCCGTGATTTGGGTGTTCATGGTAGGTCGCTCTATTCTTATGTGAATTGCCTCTTGAGGCAATTCACATAAGAATAGAAACGTCGTGCAAATTATACAAATAAGTGTAATACACTCTATAGTAAATCACTTCTTTTCTTCACCTTAAAAGTACGAAAATGAGTTTTGGAGAACTCCTATTTCAATTAAGCCCTGATGCTACGAAAATAGTTAGAGGGATAGAAGCCCTAAACCAGAAAATAATAAATACAGAATATGCGGTCATATTCAATGAAACATATATATATATATATATATATATATATATATATATATATATATATATATATATATATATATATATATATATATATATATATATATATATTGTGACGATAATCTCCTTCAAGAGATTGAGCCTGCTCTTCCCTCCATAATTACGTCGTTGAAATTATATAAAACTACTATGGAAGAAATGTCCAACAACGACAACAACACCAGCAAGGTTTGCCAGAGCGCAAAACGTTGCAGCCAGAGACACCTGTTCAGACTCAAACCGCCAAACTACCTGTTGATCGCTACCGGCTCCGCTGATTGGTCGCCGGTCTGGCTGCACCTGCACTCGCCCCCCCATACTACTTGATGCCTGGGGTCGCCACGACCTCAGACCTCAGAATATTCAGTGCTTTCGTGGTTACCACTCCTCCCGGCTAGACGTTAGCGTGTACTGAGAGAGGTGGTAGCTTAAAGCCAATATTCCAGCACCTTCCCTTTAATTTTGTATTGCACTTCTTGTTATTTTGCCTTAACGTAACTTTTCATTGTGTCATTTAAGTATTCTTATTATTTTGATTGATTGATTTTATTATACAAATTTGTTTGTCCATTTTTTCATGTTTTGATTTATTTAACGTAATTAAAATTTCATTGTTAAAGTTTACTTGTGTTTTGTGTGTCTTCTCCTTACCTTACCACAGACGAAGTTCCAGTTTTTCTATTTTTTTTTATAACTATGTGACGAGGCCATACCCCTAGCCTTAAACAGCCGAACACCAACGCGTTACCGTCACAAGTTATATGGGGGCCTGTCCTAGGAGCTTCACTCAGGTACTGGTGCCAAGTGGTAATTTATGGTAAGCGTATTTAACTTTGTTAACGTAGCTTTACTATTTTTCATATTCAATTTCATTTTTTATAAGGTGCGGTGTATTGTGCATTACGAGAGTAACATATGGTGAAGGTGAGACAACTTTGGATTACGTGGTGACTGTAGGCCGCAGTCATACTCTTAATTGGTCATCTCTCCCTCCGTGTTATTACTCGTGTTTACCATCTATGTCCCTTGAATATTTCTCATTTTGACAGATCATCATATTGGTACCCTGGTACTGTGGTCTGCCCCGGGTCAAGAGTACCCAATCTTCTGCAATCTGACTGTAGGAGGACAAAGAGGGCCATAGTTCCTCTAGCTCGAACTTTAGTTGCTGAATTGGGACCTCAGCAGCAGTTCTCGTCACCAGTTGACACCTCGCACCCCTACACGTCAGTCAGAGATGATGATACATACAACGGTAGGGAATTAGCTTATTTTTTCAGAGCACAAAAGTTCGCTAATTCTGTAAGTATCATATTAAATTCAGTAGGAAAAACTTGCTTTATGTCCTATAGAGACTTGGCAAGGTATGCCTACATCCTTGGACTACCAATTTTACTTTTGAAGCATTTAACTGTTTCATTTGTTTTCGAAACTCTGTTTCATTTGTTAGTAGGATTTTCTTGCCCTTATCCTCTTACATGAGTACCGGGTACAAGATTTCCTGCGCCCTTGATTTAATTTAATCATTTAACATCTTTTACTTAACTTTAATTGTTAAAGATCTCACAGGATAGGTACCAGTTGCCACGTTGTCCTGTTTCTGACATTCACTATTGAATATTCGTGTACCTTTATTTGCTAATTTCACCATGTTTCGTCTCCAAGCTTTCCGTACAAATCCAGCAGGTGAAATAGGGACTTTAAGTCGTGCCAAGAGGACTGAATTACAAACTCTTGCACATGAGTATCAACTAGAAGTTCCCTACCAAGCCAACAAAAATGACCTACACAACCTGTTGCTGGATTACTATTTAGAGCAAGGTAAGATAGACTCTGAGACTCATGAAACTTACTATATTGCAGAGAAAACTGACTTGGCAACGATGAAACTTAAACTAGAGCTGGCCAAGATTGAACGTGAGAAGCAGCTGCCATACGAAGGGAAGAACAAGAACGCGAGGCCGCCTTGAGGAGAGAAGAACACGAACGTGGACTCGCCCTCCACGAACGTGAGGTCGCCTTGCTCCATGAACGTGAGAGAGTACAGCTTGAAACAAAACAACGCGAGTTGGAAATACAACGCGAACATGCACAAGCAACAAGCGACTCTGGCTCTAGAGTGTCGTCAACGCGAAATCGCCTTGGAAACTTCACACTTCACTCAACGCCAGCAAGCTACTGCCAATCTTCCCGTCAGTTTTAATATATCACATGCAAGTAAGTTAATGCCATCCTTTGTAGAAGCAGAAGTTGATGTGTTTTTCACCACCTTTGAAACTCTTGCTAATCAACTCAGTTGGCCTGTCGACCAATGGGCCACACTTCTCAGAGTCCATCTTACAGGTAGAGCTGCAGTCACACTCAGTACTCTGGCGTCTGAGAATGACTACCCGACTCTGAAACAAGCAGTGTTGGACGCCTACCTCCTCTCTACTGAAAGTTATAGAAGGAAATTCCGTGACCACCTGAAGGCAAGTACCACTACCTTCCTCGAGTTTGCTAACACGAAACGGAGGTATTTCATGAAATGGCTGGAAGCAGCACATGTCTCTACTTTTACAGAACTCGTCAACCTGATGCTTGTTGAAGAATTCTTGAGACGTGTGCCGCCTCCTGTCCGCCTCTACTTAGCAGATAAAGAAGAAACCGACTACCTGAAGTGTGCTAAGTCGGCTGAGACTTACAGCCTCATCCACCTGCTGACACCCGAACCATCTTCCAGTAAGAAGTCGTGGTACAGTTACGAGAAGGTGAGCCCCGATCAAGCTGGTTCACAACTGTACTGCAAGTATTGTAGACTCTATGGACATACCATAGACAAGTGTGGTAAGTCTCAATACAAGGGAATCACTGACCAACAAAAACCCAAACCAACTCCTCCTAAGTCCGGTAAGCCTGTGATGAATGTTGGTGTTGATGTTAATGATCTTTCTCTTTTCAGTAACCACCTGTATACTGGAAGCTGTCTCTGCCAACGGTTCAAATCCGGAGGGACGTTTCAAATTGAAGATCTTGAGGGACACAGCGGCTCTTCAATCGATCATCTTGAAGTCGGCTGTGCCCAACATCACCTACACCGGAGAAACTGTCTTCATCACTGACCTCACTGCTACCACTCCATACCCTCTCGCCAGAGTCCACCTGGATTGTCCCTACGTGAACGGGGAAGTCCAAGTCGCCGTCAGGGAAAAGCCTTTTCCCATGCCTGGAGTGCAACTTCTCCTAGGCAACGACTTGGCAGAAGACCTGCAACCGACCAACCTGATCGTCATGGACAAACCCCAGGTGTGTAACTCTGTGCCAATAAACCCTATTCTAGAGTATGTTCCAGCAGAGGTTCAAGAGAGTGATGAAGTTTCTCCTCCGGTTCTCGTGACCACCCGTGCACAAGCCGCACGTCCACAGCCAGCTGACTCTACTGCTACCGCTGTCCCTCAAGACCCTCAGAAACTCCCCCCGCATCTGACCAAGTTGGAGTTCCGTAAGTTGCAGAGGGAAGATCTTACTTTAACACCATTGTTTTTCCAGGCTGAGACTCAACCCGACAGTATTCCTGGGTTCTTCCTAGAGAACGACTTGCTCTACCGCAGATATAGACCCAGTAAACTGAAGGAGGAGGACGATTGGGCCAACATCGAACAACTTGTGATTCCCACCAGCCTGCGGCCCACTATTCTACACCTGGCCCACGGAGCATTCTCCCACTACGGCTTCAACAAGACTTACCATGGGATTCGTCAAGACTACTACTGGCCAGGTATGGTAAATAACGTCAAACAGTACGTAAAACAGTGTCATACATGTCAGATGGCAGGCAAACCGAACGTCTCCATTCCCAGAGCACCACTGATTCCCATACAGGTGCCTGCTGGAACCTTTCCACAGACTCATAATAGACTGTGTTGGTCCTTTACCTCGGACCAGTTCAGGTAACGCCTACATCCTAACCATCCTGTGTCCTACCACCAGATTTCCCATAGCAGTTCCAGTGAAGAACATCACGGCTGCTACGGTTATAAAACATCTATTGAAGATCTTCACTCAATACGGATTTCCCAGGGAGATTCAAAGTGACTGTGGTACCAACTTCACCAGTGATCTCTTCAAAAGGACACTGGAGGAGTTCAACATCAAACAGGTATTGTCCAGCCCCTATCATCCTGCTTCACAGGGTTCTCTTGAACGTAGTCATCAGACCATCAAAGCACTCTTGAAAAAGTTTTGTAGTGAAACCTCGAAGGATTGGGATAAGCAGATTGACCTTATAATGTGTATTTTCAGAAGTCTCCCCAATGAGTCCCTAGGAGTATCTCCTTATGAGATGCTCTACGGCCGTAAGTGCCGTACTCCCCTTAAGGCTTTCAAAGACTCTCTCAGAGATGCCACCTTCAGTGAGCATCAGAATGTGCCCCAGTTTCTTCAAAACCTTCAACACATTCTAGAGAGAGTCCACCGCTTTGCCCATGATAATCTATTGAAAGCCCAGGTGAGAATGAAGACTCATTACGACCAGACCAGCAAAGTAAGAAAATTCAAGCCGGGAGACTTCGTCCTTGCCTATTTCCCTATCCCAGGTTCACCTTTACAAAACAGATTTTCAGGACCCTACTGCGTCAAAGAGTGCAGGAATAATAACAACTACGTAATAGAGACTCCAGATAGGCGGCGGAAGACCCAGCTGTGCCACGTCAACCTCCTGAAGCAATATAATGGTACTCCTCCCATTGTCTTGACTAATTGTTCTACCTTCACAGAACCCTACATCCACAGTGAGACCATCCCAGCTTCTCCTCCCGAAAGCACTGACAAGGGGTCAGCGCTTTCTAATTCCGAAATCCTTAATGATCTTCCCAAATGCTTTCAGGATAATAATCGTGCTCCTTTGCCATATTCTAATTCCACTCTCACCTCGTCAGATAAGCCCTTCATCCTCCATGTCGACGCCAGTGGTACCGACGTTGGTGGTGTCGTGATGCAGCAACGAGGCGAGAAGAATACACCTGTCAGCGACTACTGCTACAAGGATCTACGGAACAATTGGCAAGGAGCTACTCTTCCTCATCCTGAAGCTTCAGCACTTCACTCCACACCTGAAAAGTGCTCGGTCCACCATCAATACGGACCACACCACCCTACACCTCCTGCAGCACGCCCACTTCTCATCTCAACGTCTTCTACTATGGGCTTGCTACCTGCAGAAATTCAACCTGGAGACACGCTATACCAAGAGTCTGACAACATCTTAGCCCATGATCTCTCCAGAGTTTATGAAGTAGAAGCAACTCCATTCATTACTCCACCACATAACGACGTACTTCTTCCAGAACCGCAGGCTTCGGGGGAGAGTTGTGACGATAATCTCCTTCAAGAGATTGAGCCTGCTCTTCCCTCCATAATTACGTCGTTGAAATTATATAAAACTACTATGGAAGAAATGTCCAACAACGACAACAACACCAGCAAGGTTTGCCAGAGCGCAAAACGTTGCAGCCAGAGACACCTGTTCAGACTCAAACCGCCAAACTACCTGTTGATCGCTACCGGCTCCGCTGATTGGTCGTCGGTCTGGCTGCACCTGCACTCGCCCCCCCATACTACTTGATGTCTGGGGTCGCCACGACCTCAGACCTCAGAATATACAGTGCTTTCGTGGTTACCACTCCTCCCGGCTAGACGTTAGCGTGTACTGAGAGAGGTGGTAGCTTAAAGCCAATATTCCAGCACCTTCCCTTTAATTTTGTATTGCACTTCTTGTTATTTTGCCTTAACGTAACTTTTCATTGTGTCATTTAAGTATTCTTATTATTTTGATTGATTGATTTTATTATACAAATTTGTTTGTCCATTTTTTCATGTTTTGATTTATTTAACGTAATTAAAATTTCATTGTTAAAGTTTACTTGTGTTTTGTGTGTCTTCTCCTTACCTTACCACAGACGAAGTTCCAGTTTTTCTATTTTTTTTATAACTATGTGACGAGGCCATACCCCTAGCCTTAAACAGCCGAACACCAACGCGTTACCGTCACAATATATATACATATATATATATATATATATATATATATATATATATATATGTCGTACCTAGTAGCCAGAACTCACTTCTCAGCCTACTATTCAAGGCCCGATTTGCCTAATAAGCCAAGTTTTTCTGAATTAATATATTTACTATAATTTTTTTCTTATGAAATGATAAAGCAACCCTTTTCTCTATGTATAAGGTCAATTTTTTTTTATTGGAGTTAAAATTAACGTAGATATCTGACCGAACCTAACCAACCCTACCTAACCTAACCTAACCTATATTTATAGGTAAGGTTAGGTTAGGTAGCCAAAAAAAGCTAGGTTAGGTTAGGTTAGGTAGGTTAGGTAGACGAAAAAACATTAATTCATGAAAACTTGGCATATTAGGCAAATCGGGCCTTGAATAGTAGGCTGAGAAGTGCGTTCTGGCTATTAGGTACGACATATATATATATATATATATATATATATATATATATATATATATATATATATATATATGTATATATATATATATATATATATATATATATATATATATATATATATATATGTATATATATATATATATATATATATATATATATATATATATATATATATATATGTATATATATATATATATATATATATATATATATATATATATATATATATATATATATATATATATATATATATATATATATATATATATATATATATATATATATTTTGTGACGATAATCTCTTTCAAGAGAGATTGAGCCTGCTCTTCCCTACCTAAAGTTACGTCCAGTCTACGTGTATAAGATGCTACATTCAAGATACATCTACCAGTTGCACAAAACGTTTTGACCAGGAGGCAAAACGTACCCTAAACCCCCATCTTCACACACCCTCCACGCTGGCTCGTCGTCAACCAGCCAACTACCCATTATTATAGTTTGTGTGTTGGTGGTGTCGTGTTGATCCTTCTCTACGGACAACCCAACGCACAACTCGGTAGAGTGTTAATACTTTACCAGGAGATCACCCTGGGCGCTTCTGGCTCTTGGAGAGGGGCTCAACGTCACACATTTAGGGGATGCGGCTCCAACACTTAGCCTCGTTGTCACGTGCACACACCCACTCGAGCCGCTGTGACTCCCCACTCTCTCCCTAGTTGATATGATCTCCTCAATCTCCTTTGACTTATTAGTATTACCTTCTACTCTGTCCACAGCAGTGGTTCTTGGTTCTTTCTCTCTCTCCTTCTTTACTATTTCCTGGGAAGCCTCACTAGGACAAGGGCAAACACCAGTAAATTGGAATACATTTACTTGACAAGGCACATACACAATACATACACACATATAATAATAATGAATCCTATACTGTATACTATTACAATCAGGTTGCACTCCAACACCATCAGAACTCTATCATCAGCTTATCAAGTGGTATCCTATCTTCTGATTCCCCACCTGATACTATCTACCTCTTCAAGTAGATCAAGTCTTATACTACAATGTTGCACTATCAGCAAGAGAATATATATATGTATCTATAGATGTGTACAAAGAAAATCAGCATGTGAATGCAATAACATATATCAGTGTAAATGTTCCTTGATACACAACAATGATCAATTGATCACTCTATCAGTCCTAGAACACATACATCTGTAGGTAATCCAGCCTACGACTGTAACTCTAAACTTCAGTATAAAACACTCCTTGACATAAGAATGCAAACAATCACTCACCTCTCACTGCGTCTTGCACGCTAATGACAACCAAACACTATCAACTCCCTACAAGTAATCCACCAGAACTTCCCTTCCACCTCTGGACGTTCACTACCCTGATATCTTCAGGTTCTTCTGGGCTTAACTACCAGGATCCTCTGCAGCTCCTCCAGGCTGCTACCATGAAGTTTTCCTTGAGCAACTACGGTGCTTCACAACTTCTGCTGGGTTCCTCCACAGCTCTCCTGGCTGCTACACCATGAAGTTCCCTCGAGCAACTATGGTGCTTCACCACCTCTACAGAAGCACGTGACACTCCTCTTCACTGCTTCTCCTCACAGCTCGAGGTCCTCTCCTCCACTACCTTGGAGTCTCATCAATTTCTTCATCTGTGCTGGCTTCGAAGTTCTCAGCAACTTCTTCCCCAAAGACAAACCTGCAACCCATTGACACTCCAATAAAAATGGTTCCCCTTTAACACTAACAAAAATAATCGCACAATATGTTTGCCTCCAATCTCTATCTGTCCTCTACATACTGTGAGAGTGGACTCCCCCGTTGGGCGGGTCCATGCTCCACCCCACCCGGCGGGCCTCCACACTCTCCTCCGCCGCCCCTCAGTCAGTTGGCTCCAAGCGGTCGAAGGTTAGAGGACGCGCTGCTCGTCCCTCCAGCTGTCTCTCTCATCTCCTTCCTCTTATTTAGGCTTCCTGCCTTACCAAAACATGTCTAACTTATCAATAAACATTGCTACACACGACCAACTACAAGCAATCACTATGAACTGGCATAAAACGTGCTTACCACAGATTATCTGGTCGAGGGCGCTCCTCCCTCTGACGAAACCTGGTCAGGGCGCTGCCATGGCCCACGATAATGTCTCTGGGCGGCTTAATACTCTCCTAGCTGTCCAGGACTTGAGACCACAACGTTCTCAGCTCGATTCCACAGCTGGCACGTCTGCACCCTTCTCTTCTCTTGGAGATATATCACTAGTTGTTCCTTTCTGACGGGAGCTCAACGGAGCGCGGCTTTCCCCCTGCGATGTCTATCCTCAAGTGAGGTCAAAGCCCTCAGAAGCGAGCCTCACACCTCCAGCAAATTATCCACATCTCCAAATCAGTCATTTATCTGCTTTCTTATGCACTGCCCATAATCTTAAACTGTTCATTGAATCCAACAAACTATTTTACATCTGTGTTATTGCCTCTATATTTCCTATACTTTCTAGTTAGGCCAGGCTTCTTGAATAACTCTCAAGGGTGTGACTCGTTTTTCCTGTAGGCTGAGATCATAACACCATCTCATCCTGCCTGCTCCTGATTGGTGACTCGCCGACCACACACCTGCACACTGCACCTCAGCGCCATCTACCTGAGTCGATGTTTGAGCCTGGACCAGCCATCAACTTCAGAATATTCTTTGTGCTCTAAGAGTTGACATCTCTCTCTGGCATACTAAGCTCGAAGTTTTGTATACTAAGGGAGGTCTCATCCATAGCCAATATTCTCAGCACCATTTCACTATTTACTATTTTGTCTCACATTGTTTTTGCATTTATCTTTGTTATTTAATTGCACTCTTCATTTCCCCGAGATTTGTCTTTATTTATGTTTATGTTTAAAGTATATATTAAAGGTTCATTGTTCATGCTTTGTGTTTTACGTGTTCCTCCCTCTCACTTACCACAGACAACAGGCAAGCAGTCTATCTTTTTTTTGTGTGACCAGGCATTGACACATGCCATTGGAGGACTGCCGAACATCTATACTCCAACATTTTCCCGTCACAATATATATATATATATATATATATATATATATATATATATATATATATATATATATATATATATATATATGTTAGTATATTTTGGTAGCAGTCTTTCCTGTAGACATATATTATTAAATATGACAGAAAAAGTAAGATTAATAATTCTAACACGAATTTTCTCGATCTTTCGTACGTTTCTTTTCACTGTTGGTGGTAATTCAAAAATCAATTCTCCAAAATTCATTTTTTATTTCTAGTCTGACGCGACACTTGAGCGCGTTTCGTAAAACTTATTACATTTTCAAAGACTTTAGCTTTACACATACACAACTAAATAGAACTTACACATCTTCGATTTGTTTATATCTACATTTGAGTGAGGTGGATGGGGTGAGGTGGTATTAATAGGGTATTAAATTCCTAAACACAAGACAGAACACGAAACAATGGGTATTGAATGGAAGTGGTTTGTAGAAAGCCTATTGGTCCATATTTCTTGATGCTTCTATATTGGAGCGGAGTCTTGAGGTGGGTAGAATATAGTTGTGCATTAATTGGCTGTTGATTGCTGGTGTTGACTTCTTGATGTGTAGAGCCTCGCAGACGTCAAGCCGCCTGCTATCGCTGTATCTATCGATGATTTCTGTGTTGTTTACTAGGATTTCTCTGGCGATGGTTTGGTTGTGGGAAGAGATTATATGTTCCTTAATGGAGCCCTGTTGCTTATGCATCGTTAAACGCCTAGAAAGAGATGTTGTTGTCTTGCCTATGTACTGGGTTTTTTGGAGCTTACAGTCCCCAAGAGGGCATTTGAAGGCATAGACGACGTTGGTCTCTTTTAAAGCGTTCTGCTTTGTGTCTGGAGAGTTTCTCATGAGTAGGCTGGCCGGTTTTCTGGTTTTATAGTAAATCGTCAGTTGTATCCTCTGATTTTTGTCTGTAGGGATAACGTTTCTATTAACAATATCTTTCAGGACCCTTTCCTCCGTTTTATGAGCTGTGGAAAAGAAGTTCCTGTAAAATAGTCTAATAGGGGGTATAGGTGTTGTGTTAGTTGTCTCTTCAGAGGTTGCATGGCGTTTCACTTTCCTTCTTATGATGTCTTCGACGAAACCATTGGAGAAGCCGTTGTTGACTAGGACCTGCCTTATCCTACAGAGTTCTTCGTCGACTTGCTTCCATTCTGAGCTGTGGCTGAGAGCACGGTCGACATAAGCGTTAACAACACTCCTCTTGTACCTGTCTGGGCAGTCGCTGTTGGCATTTAGGCACATTCCGAAGAACTCTGCAGGGTAAGGCAGATCCTATATCATAAAGTGTAGAGGTTTATATCATAAAGTGTAGAGGTTTAGAGTCCCTTGTATTATATGTTAATGCTTTGTATATGTTCTGTTTTGTTATTAAATCTGTGTAGTTAACAGCTGTTTGCCCTTGTCCTAGTGAGGCTTCCCAGAAAGTCGAAAAGAGAGAGAGAGAGAGAGAGAGAGAGAGAGAGAGAGAGAGAGAGAGAGAGAGAGAGAGAGAGAGAGAGAGAGAGAGAGAGAGAGAGAGAGAGAGAGAGAGAGAGAGACAGATAGAGAGAGAGAAAGAGAGAGAGAGAGTGAAAGAACCAAGAACCATAGCTGTCGACAGGGTAGTACAGAGAAATATTTCAGAATAGGGGATTGAGGAGATCATAGCAAATAAGGAGAGAGTGGGGAGTCACAGCAGCTTGAGTGGGTGTGTGCATATGACAACGAGGTCAGTATTGGAGCCGCAACCCCTTAAACGTGTGACATTGAACCCCTCTCCAAGTGCCCAGGGTGACCTCCTTGTCAAAATAAGCACCCTCCGAGTTTTGGGTTGGGTTGTCCATAAGGAAGGACGACCAACAACAACATCCTAATAGAATACACTCCACCTTCACTCTCCAGGTACTCACTCACAGAGGGCTTCAGCAACACGCTGACAGAGGTCCCAAACTAAGGCAAACAGGGGTAGTTATTACCCTGACTGAAGCCTCTAGCAGCTTGCTAGCAGCACTTCACAATAGATACATCACTGTTTTCATTAACTCTTACAAGACAATCCCGGGTACGTCGAGCTTCAGAAACACTGTATATATCAGCAGCTATCACACACTGCTCAGATCGATGGAGACTACTTAGTCTTCTCGCAAGACCAAGCTAAGAGTTCGTGGACTGCCCAAGGTGAACTGCCTCCTCAGCTCAATTGCCTCCATATGACACTTCTCTGGACATAAACACGCCATTAGCCAGATGGACCGTACACTGGATAACCATAAGATAACACTCATTCACCGGGGAATTGATATTATGCCTTGTAGCCACAACTTAGATGGTGCTGATCTTGATACTCCACCCACCAGAGGTCATCAACATCGACCTCTCCTTCTGATTGAGGCAGGAAACCCGAGCCATTCGCTGATACCAGGTCACCACCAACAGTTGGCATTGTCTACATAGCGCCCAATACTAGGGGAGTTGGAGTGCAGACTCATAGATGTCGCTTAAATTGCCACTCCACACTCCGACGATGTTGTCAAAACCGTAACACACCACAACAACGTCACTACACTTTTCATGACTTTCGACTTTCAACACAAGAACATCGCTACACTATACAAGACTGTCAACTATCACCACAACAAAGTCACTACACTATTCAAGACTGTCGACCATCACCACAACAACGTCACCACACTACACAAGACTGTCGACCATCGCCACAACAAGGTCACTACACTGTACAAGTCTGTCGACCATCACCTGAACAACGTCACTACAAACTGTAGAAAACTGTCGACCATCACGACAACAAAGTCACAACACCTTATACAAGACTGTCGACCATAACCACAACAACGTCTCTTTACTATACAGGACTCCACCATCACCACAACAATGTCACTACACTGTACAAGACTGTCGACCATCACCTGAACAACGTCACTACAAACTGAAGAAAACTGTCGACCATCACGACAACAAAGTCATAACACCTTATACAAGACTGTCGATCATAACCACAACAATGTCACCATTCACTATATATGACTGTCGCCCATCACAACATCAACGTTACCACACACTATACACAACTGTCGACAATCACCAAAACAACTTCACTACACTATAAAAGACTGTCGACCATCACCACAACAATGTCACAACAAACTATACAAGACTGTTGACCATCACCACAACAACGTCACCACACACTGCACAAAACTGTCGATCATCTCCACAACAACGTCACTACACTATAAAAGACTGTCTGTTGACCATCACCACAACAAAGTCACCACACACACAATATAAGAAATTCGGATATCATAACAACAACTTCACCACACACTATATAAGACAGTCGACTATCACCACAACAACATTACCACACTATACAAGACTGTCGATCATCACCACAACAAAGTCACTATACTATACGAGACTGTCGACAATCACCACATCAACGTCACTACACAATATAAAGGACTGCCAATCATCACCACAACAAGGTCCCAACACTATACAACACAGTAGATCACCACAACAACGTCACCACAAACTAAACAAGACTTTCGACCATCAACACAACAACGTCACTACACTTTACAAGTCTTTCGGCCTTCACCACAAGAGCGTGACTACACTACACAAGACTGCTGACCATCACCACAACAAAGAAACTACACTATACACGAATGTCGACCATCACCACAACAAGGTCACTACAATATACATGACTGTCGACCATCATCACAAAACGTCCCTTCACTATACAGGACAGTCGACCATCACCACAACAACGTCACTTCACTATTCACGACTACCTACCATTACAACAACAAAGTCACAATACAATACGAGACTGTTGAACATCATCACAAAACGTCACTTCACTATACAAGACTGGAGATCAACACAACAACGTCACCACACACTATACAAAACTGCTGACCATCACCACAGCAAAGAAACTACACTATACACGAATGTCGACCACCATCACAAAACGTCCCTTCACTATACAGGACAGTCGACCATCACCACAACAACGTCACTTCACTATTCAAGACTACCTTGACTACTCAACAAAGTCACAATACAATACGAGACTCTTGGACATCATCACAAAACGTCACAACACTATACAAGACTGGAGATCAACACAACAACGTCACCACACACTATACAAGACTGCTGACCATCACCATAGCAAAGTAACTACACTATACACGACTGTCGACCATCACCACAACAACGTCACTAAACACATTATATATAACTTTCGACCATCACCACAACAACGTCACCACATTCTATACAACACTGTCGACCATAACCGGTACACGTCACTGTCTCATGACTCAGGGACAACAGTGACACAGGAGACAGAGCATCACTAACCTCTACACGTCACTGTCTCATGACTCAGGGACAACAGTGACACAGGAGACAGAGCATCACTAACCTCTACTCGTCACTGTCTCATGACTCAGGGACAACAGTGACACAAGACACAGAACATCATTAACTGCTACACGTCTCTAATCAGCTCAAAGCCCTAGCTAGAGGACAATTCCTAACTAACTATAATTAGAGCATCTGAGATATATATATATATAAGTATGCTGGCAGTGTTGTGTCAACTGTTAGTGTTGTGTTGTGTCGTGTTCCCTTCTCGTTTATTGACTTACTGCACCAAGATAAGTATGAGTAAGTTACAAGGCTTCTTCCGCCCCTTCCTTGCATGCTTTACCTGCGGGAAGTTAGAAGTGTCTGGGGGCAAAGGTCGCAGTAAACACAAGAAGAAGACCCGTCGGGGTCAGGTGACCGAGGACAGATCTTATGACTGGCCTAACGAGGGCTGGGAAGATAGACAAGATGTGGGCCGCTGGATATTCCGCGGAGACCGGGCCGCCTTCACCAAACGACGCCATCAAACAGAGGAAATGTTGAAGGCTGCCAAGGTCTTTGACTCGCAACACAGAAAAGTTATTTTTTCCACCAGATTCTTAGGTTTACTCCGACTCTTTGATACCGCAGAGGCCTCGCTTCTTACAGGTCCGCGTTCGATCCCCGGCGCTCCGCTCCACACCAGAAGATGTTCTGATATTCAAAACGTCTTAAAAGATGAGAACA
Source organism: Procambarus clarkii (assembly GCF_040958095.1). Classification (NCBI taxonomy): domain Eukaryota; kingdom Metazoa; phylum Arthropoda; class Malacostraca; order Decapoda; family Cambaridae; genus Procambarus; species Procambarus clarkii. The sequence continues at coordinate 8,309,289 of NC_091214.1, read as the reverse complement.
TTTTTGTTCCCTTACATATTAAGAAAAAGGTTTACGAAAGATACTTGGATTCTTCAGTCCAACAACTTGGGCTCGTCGATAGCGCAGAGGCCTCACTTCTCACAGGTGTTTGTTCGACCTCCGACAGTCGAAGTGGTTGGGCACGATCCCTTCTCTCCATCCAATGTCAGTGGCATATCATTAAGTTTCTTTCAATTACCATTCTAGTATACTGGCTTAGGGCTTTAGCCTCGTGCTGACCAAACTAACCTTGTTTATTGAGTCAGCCAATGACTTATGACTTATCTTTATATAACGATTTTGTCTAAAATATTCACCACAGTTAATATAGATATTTTATGTTATTTATGTAACCCAGAACATATCTGTTTAGTTTTTATATACAACTGCATGAACATGAAAAAGTGCATCAGGGTGAAAGAAACTCTGTCCATTTTGTTTCTGCCATCACAGGGGATCGATACCGGACCCTATGATTACGAGTCCATAGCGTTGTCCACTCAGCTATCAGGCCACCGGAGGGACGTGAGTGTGTGTGTGTGTATTCACCAATTTCTGTTCCCCTAGTTGTACTTACGTGGGTTGATCACTGCTTTTTCGGCCCGAACCCCTTGATGAATGCGTGTACTTACCTAGTTGTACTTACCTAGTTGTGCTTGCGGGGATTGAGCTCTGGCTCTTTGGTTCCGCCTCTCAACTGTCAATCAACTGGTGTACAGGTTCCTGAGCCTATTGGGCTCTATCATATCGACATTTGAAACTGTGTATGGAGTCAGTCTCCACCACATCACTGCCTAATGAGTTCCTTTTGTTAACTACTCTGACACTGAAAAAGTTCTTTCTCACTTATTTGGGTATTCAGTTTCCACCTGTGTCCCCTAGTGCGTGTTCCCTTTGTATTAAGAAGCCTGTCTTTATCGGTCCTACCAATTCCTTTGGGAATCTTGTATGTGGTAATCATGTTCCCCCTACCTCTTCTGTCTTCCAGCGACGTGAGGTTTAATTCCTGTAGTCTCTCCAAGTAGTTCATACCTCTCAGTTCGGGTACTAGTCTGGTGGCAAACTTTTGAAACTTTTCCAGTTTAGTCTTATGCTTGACTAGATATGGACTCCATGCTGGAGCTGCATACTCCAGGGTTTGTATGACATATGTGGAATACAAAGTTCAGAATGATTCCTTTCACATGTTTCTAAAGGCCGTTCTTATGTTGGCCAACCTGGAATATGTGGCTGATGTTATCCTCTAGATAGCTTCTAGGAACAGGGCTGGCGTGAAATCAACCCCTAAGTCTTTCTCTCTGTCTCTGTCTCTGACTCTTGAAGAATTTTATCTTCCAAATGATACCTTGTATCTGGCCTCCTGCAACACCCTACTATGTAAAAATGAACTCCTCATTTCATTACATTTGCTTGGGTTAAACTCTAATAACCATTTACTCGACCATTCCTTCAGTTTGTCCAGGTCCTCTTGAGGCCTCAAGCAGCCCTGCTCTATCTCAATCCTTCTCATAACTTTGGCAGCGTCTGTAAACATTGAGAGGAATGAACCTTTACATCAGAAAGATCATTTATGTATATCAGAAACAGGAAAGGTCCGAGTACAGAGCTCTGTGGTGACCACGCCAATCTAAGGTCTCACTCCTCACTATAACTCTCTACTTCATATTGATTAGGAACTCCCTTATCCACTGGAGCACCTTACCAGTTACTCCTGCCTGTCTCTCCAGCTTATGTAACAGCCTCTCTTGGAGTACTGTGTCAAAGGCTTTTCGACTGTCCAAAAAATGCTTCTCTTTCTTCCTAAATCTTTGTCACCTGGTCGTAGAATTTTATTAAGTCAGGTAAGGCAAGATTTACCCTCCCTGAACCCATGCAAACAATGGGTTAATGATGGAAAGTTCCTTCTCTCCAGATGCGTTACTAGGTTTTTTCTCACGATCTTCTCCATCACCTTGCATGGTATACAAGTTAAGGACACTGGGCTGTTTTCCTCTTGTCTGTCACCCTTTTTGTATATTGGGACCACATTACCCAATATCTTTAATATTTCTGGTAGGTCTCCCATCTCCAGTGACCTACTATACACTATGAAGAGTGGGAAGCAAAGTGTCTCTGCACACTCTTTCAATACCTATGGTGAGATTCTGTCTGGACCAACAGAACTTTCTCATATCCAGATCCAACATGTGTCTCTCTTGACCTTATCTCTCGTAATTTCGAACCCTTCCAAGGCCGCCTGGTTTACTCTCTCTTAGTGCAGTGACCTCACCTTGTTCTATTGTGAAGTCCTCCTGGAACCTCTTGTTGAATTCTTCACACACCTCTTTGTCTTTCTCTGTATACCTGTCATCGCTTGTACTAAGTTTCATTACCTGTTCTTTCATTGTTGTTTTCCTCCTGATGTGACTGTGGAGTAGCTTTGGTTCGGTCTTGGCTTTGTTTGCTATATAATTTTTATTATTTTTTTCTGCTTCTCTTTTCTCACTATCATACTCATTCCTGGTTCTCTGGAATCTCTCTCTGCATTCTGGTGTTCTGTTATTTTGGAAATTCCACCTCGCCCTTTTGTTCAGTTCCTTTGCTTCCCATATGTGCCCTAATAAACCATGGATTCTAGTTTTGCTTCTCGGATTTTTCTTTTTGGGCCGGGATAAACCTGTTTACGGCCTTTTGACACTTTTGGGTGGACATAGTCCATCATATCCTGTACATACTTAGCTCTGAGGTCTGTGTCCCATGGTATTTCCCTTAGGAAACTTCCTATCTCATCATAATTCCCCTTGCGGTATGCCAACATTTTGTTTCCTAGATCATTTTTTGGGGAGATAAATCCTAGCTCTACCAGAAACTCAAAGATCAATACACCGTGACCACTCATTCCCAAGGGTGCTTCCAACTTAACTTCCCTTATATCCCACTCATTTAGGGTAAATATCAAATCGAGCATAGCTGGTTCATTTTCCCCTCTCATTCTTGTTGGTTCCTTGATGTGTTGGCTTAGAAAGTTTCTTGTTGCCACGTCCAGCAGCTTAGTTCTCCATGTGTCTGGTCCCCCATGTAGGTCTCTGTTCTCACAATCTATCTTCCCGTGGTTGAAGTCTCTTATGATTAGTAGTCCAGATCCATTCCTGCTAGCAACAGAAGCTGCTCTCTCTATTATGGTAATGGTGACCATGTTGTTGGCCTTCTGTCATTTGGTGTTGGATTATATATGACTACGACTATAATTTTTTGTTCTCCAGTTGCTATGGTACCTCTTATGTAGTCACTGAAATCTTCACAGCCCTGAATAACCATCTCCTCAAAATCCCAGCCTTTTCTTACCAGAAGAGATACACCACCACCTCCTCTTCCTTCTCTCTCTTTCCTCAGAACATAGTAGTCCTGTGGAAACACTGCATATGTTATGTTTTCCGTCAGTTTCGTTTCTGTGAGTGCTAATATGTCTAGGTTTTCTTCTAGTACCCATTCTCCAAGTTCATTTGTTATATATGTAATCTCATCTATGTTAGTGTATATTACCATGAGATTCTCTTCTGTCCCTTCTCATGTCCCCTTCTTGGCGATTGTTCAGCTGATAGAGAGAGCTGTTCCATGGGTGTGAGGATTTGTGAGGTGGATAACAGGGTCTCAGAGGATACTGGAGTGAGGGGTGGGGGATCTAGTGAAGCAGGGACAGGGAGGGTATGTGACGAAGGGGGAGGGAAGACAGGGAGGGAAATGGGAAAGGGGGGACATGGTGGGAGTAGGGGAGGGGTAGCAGTGTAACAAGAGAGCAGTACATAGTACATGAACATCATAACAGCATGAACAGGCCACGTGGAGGATGAACAACCCACAGGCGCCAGACAGGCGGCGGCAGACAATGTAAAAGTTACACCTCTGTACAAGTTAGCCATAGAGTCAGGTCAACGGTCATCGAATCACAAAGAGGTCAGAATTGATGCCGTCATGGTAATCTTCAGGGATTAACCCCTAAACAACAAATGCAAAACCCTCATGTTCAGCTGAGGAGCAGCAGATCAGGGGAGTCAGTTGAGTGGGCGCAGCCCAGTAGGAAGGTGGGTGTGGACTCGGGGAAGGAACATCATCTCCCGGAAACGGTGGAACAACATACGAGTAAGTACGGCTCTCTTGTACTAAAGCACCTCATTCAGTACCCTTGGCCTCTAGTAGGGAATATAGTTAGGGAGTGTCTTATTTAATTATTTTTAATAAAGTCAGATATTAAGTGTTATTAAATGTGTATTAATGGTTCCTTGCCTAGTGATATTGGGCCTACCGTCCCTTTTGCTCTAGTGACCTAGTGCTCTTAATTATTCAGTACTCCTCCCCCCGTTCGTCTTCCGTGTTGAGGTGTTAGTATTGGTGTGTCCCGCCTTATTCTTGTGTACCCTATAGTTCCCAAGTGGTCAGGATTATTCGAGTGTCAGGCCAGGATCCTTATACCGTTCAATTGTCCCCTACACCTGTCCTGGTAGGTTATTCCATCTGCAAGACCTACGAATCTCACTCCGGTAACTCAGGGTGGTGGCAGCGTCACTCGGTAACTCATACGATAGGCTGTGACTACGATTACCTCTATCTTTCTGTCTCACTCTCCCTCACTAGTGTCTCACTCTCCCTCGCCCTCACTCGCTCTCGTTCTCCCTCCCTTGCTCTCGTTCTCGCTCTCTCCTCTCTCTCTCCTCTCGCTCTGCCTCCCTCTTCCTCTCTCTCTCTCTCCTCATTCTCTGCCTCCCTCTTCCTCTCTCTCTCTCTCCTTCCTCTGTGTACTGGTTTACGTCTTCGTATGACGGCCCGAGTGTTAACATCTTACATGATCGGTATAGCATCTGTTATTACCATAGAAAGAGCGGAGATTGCACGGTTAGCTCAGTGGTAGTAGCGGAGTGCGCGGTCGAGATAGATACGAGGCGAGGTATTACAATTAGGTTCATTACAGCAGGGTGGAAATGGGTTGAGGGGGGTAGAAAGATTAGGTTGCTGAGCTGAGTGGGAGCATGGAGGGTTCTGGGTAGGTGATTTCTATGCAGAGGAAGGTGGTGGAGTTGCCCTTCCCTCTGGTGTTACTGGTTTGCTGGTTGTGGGTGTCTCCTCCCCCCCCCCCCTCACCTCTGAGGATGTTGTGTCGGGGGTTGTGACTTCCTGGTTTTCTCCTCTTGCCCAGCACTTCTTCCTTGCTTCTGCCACCATGGCCCTCTCTTCTCTTGTCATGTCCCTCTGGAGGAATACTTTTTTTGAATTTTCCCATATATTGCAGGTGGCTCTTCCTTGTTAGAATCTTCTCCTTTGCAGGCTCATTTGCAAACATTATCTTTAACACACGGTCTCAGTCCTTTTTGTTCCAGCCCAATCTGAAAACCTTCTCATTGCTATGTTCTGCCTCTTCCATCTCTCGCCCCTTTAGTATTTCATTTACTCTCGCTGTGTCCATATCATCCCATTATGTCCTGTTGGAGCCTTCCTGCTCCTTAATACCCACAGCTACCATAGATCTTTTTCTTTCCAGCAGCTGACTAGTGGATCTTGCTGCTTTCTGTGAAGGTGAATGCTTTCATGGCTACCTCCCTCACTGTGAACATTGCTTCCAAGTTCGTTTTTAGCATTTCTGCAAATGTTGCTTGTACAATGGCATTCCCTTCTAATGTCCCACTTCCATCCTCTCTTTGGATGATTATCTGAGCCTCGGCCTTCATATTGACCTCTATGTGGATTTTAATCTCCTCCTTTGTGGCTGTCAGCTCGCTTTGCAGGTTGCTTTTTTATTATTCATTTCCTACATCTCCCTCCTGATTTCCTCCAAAACTTTGGAGAACACTTCCTTCATTTGTTAGCATTGACTTTTCCCTGTTCCCTTGTTACCTCTCGCTGCCGTGTTTGTCCCTGATCCTACTATGTCGTGTCGTGAAAGAGAGAGAGAGAGAAAGAGAGAGAGAGAGAGAGAGAGAGAGAGAGAGAGAGAGAGAGAGAGAGAGAGAGAGAGAGAGAGAGAGAGAGAGAGAGAGAGACGAGAGAGAGAGAGAGAGAGAGAGAGAAGAGAGAGAGAGAGAGACAGAGAGAGAGAGAGAGAGAGAGAGAGAGAGAGAGAGAGAGAGAGAGAGAGAGAGAGAGAGAGAGAGAGAGAGAGAGAGAGAGAGAGAGAGAGAGAGAGAGAGAGAGAGAGAGAGAGAGAGAGA
>NC_091214.1:8236027-8302610 GCF_040958095.1 Procambarus clarkii | reverse complement strand
TAGCCACCTGGTGATGGTAGTGGTGTAGCCACCTGGTGATGGTAGTGTATAGTTACTTGGTGATGGTGGTGATGTAGCCACCTGGTTGTGTTAGTGTTGTAGCCACCTGGTGATGGTAGTGGTGTAGCTACCTGGGGATGGTAGTAGTGTAGCCATCTGGTGATATTAGTGGTGGAGCCTCCAGGTAATGGTAGTGTTAGAGTCACCTGGTGATGGTAGTGGTGTAGCCACCTGCTGATGTAGTGGTGTAGCTACCTGATGATGGTAGTGGTGTAGCTTCCTGGTGATGGTAGTGATGTAGCCACCTGGTGATGGTAGTGGTATCGCTACCTGGTGATGGTAGTGGTGTAGCCACCTTGTGATGGTAGTGGTGTAGCCATCTGGTGATATTAGTGGTGTAGCCACCAGGTAATGGTAGTGTTGTAGCCACCTGGTGATGTTAGTGGTGTAGTCACCTGCTGATGTTAGTGGTGTAGCTACCTGATGATGGTAGTGGTGTAGCCACCTGGTGATGGTAGTGGTGTAGCTACCTGGTGATGGTAGTGGTGTAGTTACCTGGTGATGGTAGTGGTGTAGCCCCTTGTTAAGGTATTGGTGAGCCTCCTGGTGATGGTAGTGGTGTAGACCCTTGTGATGATAGTGGTGTAGCTACCTGGTGATGGTAGTGGTGTAGCTACCTGGTGATGGTAGTGGTGTAGCCACCTGGTGATGGTAGTGGTGTAGTTACCTGGTGATGGTAGTGATATAGTTACCTGGTGATGGTAAGTGGTGTAGCTACCTGGTGATGGTAGTGTAGCAGCATCCTGGTGATGGTAGTGTGTAGCCACCCTTGTGAAGGTATTGGTGGAGCCACCTGGTGATGGTAGTGGTGTAGACACCTTGTGATGATAGTGGTGTAGCTACCCGGTGATGGTAGACGCGTAGCTACCTGGTGATAGTAGTGGTGTAGTTTCCTGGTGACGGTAGTGGTGTAGTTACTTGGTGATGGTAGTGGTATAGCTACCTGGTGATGGTGGTGGTGTAGCCACCTGGAGATGGCAGTGGTGTAGCCATCTGGTGATGGTAGTGGTGTAGTTACCTGGTGATGGTAGTTGTGTAGCCATCTGGTGATATTAGGGGTGTAGCCACCAGGTAATGGTAGTGGTGTAGCCACCTGGTGATGGTAATGGTGTAGCTACCTGGTGATGGTAGTGGTGTAGCACCTGGTGATGGAAGTGGTGTAGCCCCTGGTGATGGTAGTGGTGTAGCTACCTGGTGATTAGTAGTGGTGTTGCCACCTGGTGTTCGTAGTGGTGTAGCCACCTGGGGATGGTAGTGGTGTAGCCACCTGGTGATGATCGTGGTGTAGCCACCTGGTGTTGGTAGTGGTGTAGCTACCTGGTAATGGTAGTTATGTAGCCACCTGGTGATTGTAGTGGTGTAGGTACCTGGTGATGGTAGTGGTGTAGATACCTGGTGATGGTAGTGGTGTAGCCACTTAGTGATAGTAGTGGAGTAGACACATGGTGATGGTAGTGATGTAGCCACCTGGTGATGGTTGTGGTGTAGCTACCTGGTGATAGTAGTGGTGTAGCCACCTTGTGATGGTAGTGGTGTAGCCATCTGGTGATATTAGTGGTGTAGTCACCAATTAATGGTAGTCTTGTAGCCACCTGGTGATGTTAGTGGTGTTGTCTCCTGATGATGTTAGTGGTGTACCTACCTGATGATGGTAGTGGTGTAGCCACCTGGTGATGGTAGTGTTGGAGTCACCTGGTGAAGGTAGTGGTGTAGCCACCTGCTGATGTTAGTGGTGTAGCTACTGATGATGGTAGAGGTATAGCTTCCTGGTGATGGTAGTGTTGTAGCCACCTGGTGATGGTAGTGGTATAGCGACCTGGTGATGGTAGTGGTGTAGCCACCTTGTGATGGTAGTGGTGTAGCCATCTGGTGATATTAGTGGTGTAGCCACCAGGTAATGGTAGTGTTGTAGCCACTGGTGATGTTTGTGGTGTAGTCACCTGGTGATGGTAGTGGTGTAGCTACCTGATGATGTTAGTGGTGTAGCCACCTGGTGATGGTAGTGGTGTAGCTACCTGGTGATGGTGGTGTGTAGCCACCTGGAGATGGCAGTGGTGTAACCACCTGGTGATGGTAGTGGTGTAGCCACCTGGTGATGGTAGTGGTGTAGCCATCTGGTGATGGTAGTGGTGTAGTTACCTGGTGATGGCAGTTGTGTAGCCATCTGGTGATATTAGTGGTGTAGCCACCAGGTAATGGTAGTGTTGTAGCCACCTGTGATGGAAGTGGTGTAGCCCCCTGGTGATGGTAGTGGTGTAGCTATCTGGTGATAGTAGTGGTGTTGCCACCTGGTGTTGGTAGTGGTGTAGCCACCTGGTGATGGTAGTGGTGTAGCCATCTGGTGATGATAGTGGTGTAGCCACCTGGTGATGGTAGTGGTGTAGCTACCTGGTGATGGTAGTTATGTAGCCACCTGGTGAAGGTCGTGGTGTAGGTACCTGGTGATGGTAGTGGTTAGGTACCTGGTGATGGTAGTGGTGTTGCCACCTGGTGATGGAAGAGGTGTAGCCACCAGTTGATGGTAGTCGTGTAGCCACCTGGTGATGGTAGTGGTGTAGGTACCTGGTGATTGTAGTGGTGTAGCCACCTGGTGATAGTAGTGGTGTAGCCACCTATTGATGGTAGTGGTGTAGCCACCTGGTGATGGTAGTGGTGTAGCCCCTGGTGATGTTAGTGGTGTAGCCTCCTAGTGATGGTAGTGGTGTAGCCACCTAGTGATGGTAGTGGTGTAGCTACCTGGTGATGGTAGTGGTGTAGCTACCTGGTGATGGTAGTGATGTAGCCACCTGGTGATGGTAGGGGTGAAGCTACCTGGTGATGGTAGTGGTGTAGTTACCTGGTGACGGTAGTGTTGCAGCCACTTAGTGATAGTAGTGGTGTAGACACCTGGTGATGGTAGTGGTGTGGCTACCTTGTGATGGTAGTGGTGTAGCCAGCTGGTGATGGTAGTGGTGCAGCTACCTGGTGATGTTAATAGTGTAGCTACCTGGTGATTTTTGTGGTGTAGCCACCTGGTGATGGTAGTGGTGTAGCCACCTGGTGATGGTAGTGGTGTAGCCACCTGGTGATGGTAGTGGTGTAGCCATCTGGTGATGGTGGTGGTGTAGCCACCTTGTTGTGGTAGTGGTGTAGCCATCTGGTGATGGTAGTGGTGTAGCCATCAGGTGATATTAGTGGTGTAGCCATCTGGTGATATTGGTGGTGTAGCCACCTGATGTTGGTAGTGGTGTAGCCACCTGGGGATGGTAGTGGTGTAGCAATCTGGTGATATTAGTGGTGTAGCCACCTGGTGATGGTAGTGGTGTAATTACCTGGTGATGGTAGTAGTGTAGTTACTTGGTGATGGTAGTGGTGTAGCCACCTGGTGATGGTAGTGGTGTAGCCACCTGGTGATGGTAGTGGTGTAGCCACCTGGTGATGGTAGTGGTATAGTTACTTGGTGATGGTGGTGATGTAGCCACCTGGTTGTGGTAGTGTTGTAGCCACCTGGTGATGGTAGTGGTGTAGCTACCTGGGGATGGTAGTAGTGTAGCCATCTGGTGATATTAGTGGTGGAGCCTCCAGGTAATGGTAGTGTTAGAGTCACCTGGTGATGGTAGTGGTGTAGCCACCTGCTGATGTTAGTGGTGTAGCTACCTGATGATGGTAGTGGTGTAGCTTCCTGGTGATGGTAGTGATGTAGCCACCTGGTGATGGTAGTGGTATAGCTACCTGGTGATGGTAGTGGTGTAGCCACCTTGTGATGGTAGTGGTGTAGCCATCTGGTGATATTAGTGGTGTAGCCACCAGGTAATGGTAGTGTTGTAGCCACCTGGTGATGTTAGTGGTGTAGTCACCAGCTGATGTTAGTGGTGTAGCTACCTGATGATGGTAGTGGTGTAGCCACCTGGTGATGGTAGTGGTGTAGCTACCTGGTGATGGTAGTGGTGTAGTTACCTGGTGATGGTAGTGGTGTAGCCCCTTGTTAAGGTATTGGTGGAGCCTCCTGGTGATGGTAGTGGTGTAGACCCCTTGTGATGATAGTGGTGTAGCTACCTGGTGATGGTAGTGGTGTAGCTACCTGGTGATGGTAGTGGTGTAGCCACCTGGTGATGGTAGTGGTGTAGTTACCTGGTGACGGTAGTGATATAGTTACCTGGTGATGGTAGTGGTGTAGCTACCTGGTGATGGTAGTGTAGCAGCATCCCGGTGATGGTAGTGGTGTAGCCACCCTTGTGAAGGTATTGGTGGAGCCACCTGGTGATGGTAGTGGTGTAGACACCTTGTGATGATAGTGGTGTAGCTACCTGGTGATGGTAGACGCGTAGCTACCTGGTGATAGTAGTGGTGTAGTTTCCTGGTGACGGTAGAGGTGTAGTTACTTGGTGATGGTAGTGGTATAGCTACCTGGTGATGGTGGTGGTGTAGCCACCTGGAGATGGCAGTGGTGTAGCCATCTGGTGATGGTAGTGGTGTAGTTACCTGGTGATGGTAGTTGTGTAGCCATCTGGTGATATTAGGGGTGTAGCCACCAGGTAATGGTAGTGGTGTAGCCACCTGGTGATGGTAGTGGTGTAGCTACCTGGTGATGGTAGTGGTGTAGCCACCTGGTGATGGAAGTGGTGTAGCCCCCTGGTGATGGTAGTGGTGTAGCTACCTGGTGATAGTAGTGGTGTTGCCACCTGGTGTTGGTAGTGGTGTAGCCACCTGGGGATGGTAGTGGTGTAGCCACCTGGTGATGATCGTGGTGTAGCCACCTGGTGTTGGTAGTGGTGTAGCTACCTGGTAATGGTAGTTATGTAGCCACCTGGTGATTGTAGTGGTGTAGGTACCTGGTGATGGTAGTGGTGTAGTTACCTGGTGATGGTAGTGGTGTAGCCACTTAGTGATAGTAGTGGAGTAGACACATGGTGATGGTAGTGATGTAGGTACCTGGTGATGGTTGTGGTGTAGCTACCTGGTGATGGTAGTGGTGTAGCCACCTTGTGATGGTAGTGGTGTAGCCATCTGGTGATATTAGTGGTGTAGTCACCAATTAATGGTAGTCTTGTAGCCACCTGGTGATGTTAGTGGTGTTGTCTCCTGATGATGTTAGTGGTGTACCTACCTGATGATGGTAGTGGTGTAGCCACCTGGTGATGGTAGTGTTGAAGTCACCTGGTGATGGTAGTGGTGTAGCCACCTGCTGATGTTAGTGGTGTAGCTACCTGATGATGGTAGTGGTATAGCTTCCTGGTGATGGTAGTGTTGTAGCCACCTGGTGATGGTAGTGGTATACCTACCTGGTGATGGTAGTGGTGTAGCCACCTTGTGATGGTAGTGGTGTAGCCATCTGGTGATATTAGTGGTGTAGCCACCAGGTAATGGTAGTGTTGTAGCCACCTGGTGATGTTAGTGGTGTAGTCACCTGGTGATGGTAGTGGTGTAGCTACCTGATGATGTTAGTGGTGTAGCCACCTGGTGATGGTAGTGGTGTAGCTACCTGGTGATGGTAGTGGTGTAGCCATCTGGTGATGGTAGTGGTGTAGTTACCTGGTGATGGCAGTTGTGTAGCCATCTGGTGATATTTGTGGTGTAGCCACCAGGTAATGGTAGTGTTGTAGCCACCTGTGATGGAAGTGGTGTAGCCCTCTGGTGATGGTAGTGGTGTAGCTATCTGGTGATAGTAGTGGTGTTGCCACCTGGTGTTGGTAGTGGTGTAGCCACCTGGTGATGGTAGTGGTGTAGCCATCTGGTGATGATAGTGGTGTAGCCACCTGGTGATGGTAGTGGTGTAGCTACCTGGTGATGGTAGTTATGTAGCCACCTGGTGAAGGTAGTATTGTAGGTACCTGGTGATGGTAGTGGTTTAGGTACCTGGTGATGGTAGTGGTGTATCTACCTGGTGATGGTAGTAGTGTAGCTACCAGGTGATGGTAGTGGTGTAGCTACCAGGTGATGGTAGTGGTGTTGCCACCTGGTGATGGAAGAGGTGTAGCCACCAGTTGATGGTAGTCGTGTAGCCACCTGGTGATGGTAGTGGTGTAGGTACCTGGTGATTGTAGTGGTGTAGCCACCTGGTGATAGTAGTGGTGTAGCCACCTATTGATGGTAGTGGTGTAGCCACCTGGTGATGGTAGTGGTGTAGCCCCCTGGTGATGTTAGTGGTGTAGCCTCCTAGTGATGGTAGTGGTGTAGCCACCTAGTGATGGTAGTGGTGTAGCTACCTGGTGATGGTAGTGGTGTAGCTACCTGGTGATGGTAGTGATGTAGCCACCTGGTGATGGTAGTGGTGTAGCTACCTGGTGATGGTAGTGGTGTAGTTACCTGGTGACGGTAGTGTTGCAGCCACTTAGTGATAGTAGTGGTGTAGACACCTGGTGATGGTAGTGGTGTGGCTACCTTGTGATGGTAGTGGTGTAGCCAGCTGGTGATGGTAGTGGTGCAGCTACCTGGTGATGTTAATAGTGTAGCTACCTGGTGATTTTTGTGGTGTAGCCACCTGGTGATGTTAGTGGTGTAGCCACCTGGTGATGGTAGTGGTGCAGCCACCTGGTGATTGTAGTTGTGTAGCTACCTGGTGATGGTAGTGGTGTAACCACCTGTTGATAGTAGTGGTGTAGCCACCTGGTGACGGTAGTGGTGTAACCACCTTATGATAGGAGTGGTGTAGCAACCTGGTGATGGTAGTGGTGTAGCCACCTGATGATGGTAGTGGTGTAGCTACCAGGTGATGGTAGTGGTGGAGCCACCTGGTGATGGAAGAGGTGTAGCCACCAGTTGATGGTAGTCGTGTAGCCACCTGGTGATGGTAGTGGTTTAGGTACCTGGTAATGGTAGTGGTGTATCTACCTGGTGATGGTAGTAGTGTAGCTACCAGGTGATGGTAGTGGTGTAGCTACCTGGTGATGGTAGTGGTGTTGCCACCTGGTGATGGAAGAGGTGTAGCCACCAGTTGATGGTAGTCGAGTAGCCACCTGGTGATGGTAGTGGTGTAGGTACCTGGTGATTGTAGTGGTGTAGCCACCTGGTGATAGTAGTGGTGTAGCCACCTGGTGATGGTAGTGGTGTAGCCACCTGGTGATGGTAGTGGTGTAGCCCCCTGGTGATGTTAGTGGTGTAGCCTCCTAGTGATGGTAGTGGTGTAGCCACCTAGTGATGGTAGTGGTGTAGCTACCTGGTGATGATAGTGGTGTAGCTACCTGGTGATGGTAGTGATGTAGCCACCTGGTGATGGTAGTGGTGTAGCTACCTGGTGATGGTAGTGGTGTAGTTACCTGGTGACGGTACTGTTGCAGCCACTTAGTGATAGTAGTGGTGTAGACACCTGGTGATGGTAGTGGTGTGGCTACCTTGTGATGGTAGTGGTGTAGCCAGCTGGTGATGGTAGTGGTGCAGCTACCTGGTGATGTTAATAGTGTAGCTACCTGGTGATTTTTGTGGTGTAGCCACCTGGTGATGTTAGTGGTGTAGCCACCTGGTGATGGTAGTGGTGCAGCCACCTGGTGATTGTAGTGGTGTAGCTACCTGGTGATGGTAGTGGTGTAACCACCTGGTGATAGTAGTGGTGTAGCCACCTGGTGACGGTAGTGGTGTAACCACCTGGTGATAGGAGTGGTGTAGCAACCTGGTGATGGTAGTGGTGTAGCCACTTGATGATGGTAGTGGTGTAGCTACCTGGTGATGGTAGTGGTGTAGCCCTTTGGTGATGGTAGTGTTGTAGCCACCTGGTGATGGTAGTGGTGTACCCACAGGTAATGGTAGTGGTGTAACCACCTGGTGATGGTAATGGTGTATCCACCTGGTGATGGTAGTTGTGTAGCTACCTGGTGATGGCAGTGGTGTAGTTACCAGGTGATGGTAGTGGTGTAGCTACCTGGTGATGGTAGTGGTGTAGCCACCTGGTGATGGTAGTGGTGTAGCCACCTGGTGATGGTAATGGTATAGCTACCTGGTGATGGTAGTGGTGTAGTTGCCTGGTGACGGTAGTGGTGTAGTTACCTGGGAATGGTAGTGGTGTAGTTACCTGGTGACGGTAGTGGTGTAGCTACCTGGTGATGGTAGACGTGTAGCTACCTGGTTATGGTAGTGGTGTAGCTACCTGGTGATGGTAGTGGTGTAGCCATCTGGTGAAGGTAGTGGTGTAGCCACCTGGTGATGGTAGTGGTGTAGCCATCTGGTGATATTAATGGTGTAGCCCACCAGGTGATGGTAATGTTGTAGCCACCTAGTGATGGTAGAGATGTAGCCACCTGGTGATGGTAGTGGTGTAGCCACCTGGTGATGATAGTGGTGTAGCCCCCTGGTGATGGTAGTGGTGTAGCCACCTACTGATGGTAGTGGTGTAGCTACCTGGTGATAGAAGTGGTGTTGCCACCTGGTGATGGTAGTAGTTTAGCCATCTGGTGATGGTAGTGGTGTAGCCATCTGCTGATGGTAGTGGTGTAGCCACCTAGTGATGGTAGTGGTGTAGCTACCTGGTGATGGTAGTGGTGTAGCAACCTGGTGATGGTAGTGATGTTGCACCTGGTGATGGTAGTGATGTTGCACCTGGTGATGGTAGTGGTGTAGCTACCTGGGGATGGTAGTGGTGTAGCCACCTTGTGATGGTCGTGGTGTAGCTATCTGGTGATATTAGTGGTGTAGCCATCAGGTAATGGTAGTGTTGTAGCCACCTGGTGATGGTAGTGGTGTAGCCACCTGCTGTTGTAGGTGGTGTAGCTACCTGATGATGGTAGTGGGGTAGCTACCTGGTGATGGTAGTGGTGTAGCCCCCTGGTGATGGTAGTAGTGTAGCCACCTGATGATGGTAGTGTTGACCCCACAGGTAATGGTAGTGGTGTAACCACCTGGTGAGGGTAGTGGTGTAGCCACCTGGTGATGGTAGTTGTGTAGCCACCTGGTGATGGTAGTTGTGTAGCCACCTGGTGATATTAGTGGTGTAGCTACCTGGTGATGGTAGTTATGTAGCCACCTGGTGATGGTAGTGGTGTAGTTACCTGGTGATGGTAGTGGTGTAGCCACTTAGTGATAGTAGTGGTGTAGACACCTGGTGATGGTAGTGATGTAGCCACCTGGTGATGGTTGTGGTGTAGCTACCTGGTGATGGTAGTGGTGTAGCCACCTGCTGATGTTAGTGGTGTAGTCACCTTCTGATGTTAGTGGTGTAGCTACCTGATGATGGTAGTGGTGTAGCCACCTGGTGATTGTAATGGTGTTGCTACAGGTGATGGTAGTGGTGTAGCTTCCTTGTTATGGTAGTGGTGTAGCTACCTGGTGATGGTAGTGGTGTAGCCACCTGGTGATGGTAGTGGTGTAGCTACCTGGTGATGGTACTGGTGTACCCACCTGGTTATGGTAGTGGTGTAGCTACCTGGTGATGATACTGGTGTAGTTACCTGGTGATGGTACTGGTGTAGCCACCTGGTGATGGTAGTAGTGAAGCTACTTGGTGATGGTAGTGGTGTAGCCACCTGGTGATGGTAGTAGTGTAGTTACCTGGTGATGGTAGTGATGTAGTTACCTCGTGATGTTAGTAGTGTTGCCTCCTGGTGATGGTAGTGGTGTAGCTACTTGGAGATGGTAGTGGTGTAGCCACTTGAAGATGGTAGTGGTGTTGCCACTCGGTGATGGTAGTGGTGTAGCTTCTTGGTGATGGTAGTGGTGTAGCTACCTGGTGATGGTAGTGGTGTAGCTACTAGGTGATTGTAGTTGTGTAGTCACTTGGTGATAGTAGTAGTGAAGCTACCTGGTGATTGTAGTGGTGTAGCAACCTGGTGATGGTAGTGGTGTAGCCTCCTGGTGATGGTAGTGGTGTAGCCACCTGGTGATGGGAGTTGTGTAGCTACCTGGTGTTGTTAGTGGTGTAGCCACCTGGTGATGGTAGTGGTGTAGCTACCTGGTGATGGTGGTGGTGCAACAACCTGGTGATGATAGTGGTGTAGCAACCTGGTGATAATACTCGTGTAGCCACCTGGTGATGATACTGGTGTAGTTACCTGGTGATGGTAGTAGTGAAGCTACTTGGTGATGGTAGTGGTGTAGCTACCTGGTGATGTTAGTAGTGTAGTTACCTGGTGATGGTAGTGATGTATTTACCTCGTGATGTTAGTAGTGTTGCTACTGGTGATGGTAGTGGTGTAGCCACCTGGTGATGGTAGATGTGTAGCCTTCTGGTGATGGTATTGGTGTAGCTTCCTGGGGATGGTAGTGGTGTAGCTACCTGGTGATGGTAGTGGTGTAGCCACCTGGTGATGGTAGTGGTGTAGCTACCTGGTGATGGTAGTGGTGTAGCTACTTGGTGATGGTAGTGATGTAGCCACCTGCTGATGGTAGTGGTGTAGCCTTCTGGTGATGGTATTGGTGTAGCTTCCTGGGGATGGTAGTGGTGTAGCTACCTGGTGATGGTAGTGGTGTAGCCACCTGGTGATGGTAGTGGTGTAGCTACCTGGTGATGGTAGTGGTGTAGCCACCTGGTGATGGTAGTGGTGTAGCCACCTGGTGATGGTAGTGGTGTAGCTACCTGGTGATGGTAGTGGTGTAGCTACTTGGTGATGGTAGTGGTGTAGCCACCTGGTGATGGTAGTGGTGTACCCACCTGGTGATGGTAGTGGTGTAGCTACATGGTGATGGTAGAGGTGTAGCTACTTGGTGATGGTAGTGGTGTAGCCACCTGGTGATGGTAGTGGTGTACCCACCTGGTGATGGTAGTGGTGTAGCTACTTGGTGATGGTAGTGGTGTAGCCACCTGGTGATGGTAGTGGTGTACCCACCTGGTGATGGTAGTGGTGTAGCTACCTGGTGATGGTAGTGGTGTAGCCACCTGGTGATGGTAGTGGTGTAGCCACCTGGTGATGGTAGTGGTGTAGCTACCTGGTGATGGTAGTGGTGTAGCTACTTGGTGATGGTAGTGGTGTAGCCACCTGGTGATGGTAGTGGTGTAGCTACATGGTGATGGTAGAGGTGTAGCTACATGGTGATGGTAGTGATGTAGCCACCTGGTGATGGTAGTGGTGTAGCCACCTGGTGAATGTCAACTATCGCGACAACATCGTCACCACACACTATATAAGACTGTCGGTCATTGCCACAACAATGTCACTACACTATATAAGACTGTTGACTATCACCTCAACAACGTCACAACACACTATATACCACTCTCGTCCATCACCACAACTGGGTCAATACTCACTATAAGACTGTCGAGCATCACCACAACAAGGTCACTACACCACAGAAGACTGTCGACCATCAATGCAATAAGGTTACTACACTTTACACGACCATCACCACAATAATGTCACTAAACTGTACAACACTTTCGACCTTCACCACAACAACGTCACTACACAATAAAAGACTGTCGACCCTCACTACATCAACGTCACTATATACTATACAAGACTGTCGATCATCCCCACAACAAGGTCACTACATCATGAAAGACTGTCGATCATTAACGCAACAATGTCACCACACACTATATATGACTGTCAACAATCACCACAATAAGGTCACTACATACTATACATGACTGTCAATCATCACCACAACAACGTCACTACACTGCACAAGACTGTCGACCTTTACCACAACAAATTCACTACACACTATAAGACTGTCGACCATCACCACACACTGTACAAAACTGTCGACCATAACCACAGCAACATCACCACACACACTATATAAGACTGTCGAGCACAACAACGTCACCACACTATATAAGACTGCCAACAATCACCACAATAACTTCACTACACTATACAAGACTGTCGACCATCACCATATCAACGTCACTACACTATACGAGACTGTCGACCATCACCTCAACAACGTCACTACACTATACAGGACTGTTGACTATCACCGCAACAACGTCACTACACTATACAGGACTGTTGACTATCACCGCAACAACGTCACTACACTATACAGGACTGTTGACTATCTCCGCAACAAGGTCACTACACTATACGAGACTGTCGACCATCACCTCAACAACGTCACTACACTACACAACACTGTTGACTATCACCGCAACAAGGTCACTACACTATACAGGACTGTTGACCATCACCGCAACAACGTCACTACACTATACAGGACTGTTGACTATCACCGCAACAAGGTCACTTCACTTTACTAGACTGACAACCATCACCATGTTACGGCCACATAGGACCAGTAACCGGGTTCTTGATGTTAATCCTTTTTTTCTATATTCGACCCCAAGTTAGTAGTAAGCTTTCAAGAAACTGGCTGTATCAAGCAGTAGAGCAATGCATATATAAGGGGGGCGGGGAGGGTTAAGAGAGACACAATTCCCTACACCAATATATTTACACCTTCACCATTATATATATTAAATTAAACTGTTACTATCTGAATGAACAACTGCCTCTTCACTCAGGGCACAACACAATGACAGTGTTCATCAAACCCAGTAATCCCGCGTCTCAGGTGGGATTACTGGGTTTCCTTCCTTCCTTCCTTCCTTCACCCCCTTCCAACCTGTCGTTAGGGTTGCTCCCACGGGGAGCACTGCACCTCACGTCGACTGCACCTCACGTCGCTGGAAGACAGAAGAGCTAGGGGAGACATGATCACCACATACAAAATTCTCAGGGGAATTGACAGGGTGGACAAGGATGGATTATTTAACACAGGTGGCACATGCACAAGGGGACACAGGTGGAAGCTGAGTACCCAAATGAGCTACAAAGACATTAGAAAGAACTTTTTCAGTGTCAGAGTAGTTAGTAAATGGAATGCACTAGGAAGTCATGTGGTGGAAGCTGGCTCCATACACAGTTTCAAATGTAGATATGACAGAGCCCAGTAGGCTCAGGAATCTGTACACCAGTTGATTGACGGTTGTGAGGCGGGACCAAAGAGCCAGAGCTCAACCCCCGCAAACACAACTAGGTGAGTACAGGTCTTAGCCCCTCAGTTCCTGGCGCCATTGTCCGCCCCGGGGCTCCCACAGTCGACCAAGGGCAGGCCTTATACACCCCTGGCGAGTGGGGAGGTTCAAGCCTCATATAACTCACCTGAACCTGCCCGTCCTGACACTGGGAGGTTCTATCTTGGATATCTGGTCTACTCAGGTCGCCAGCTGGGTGTTTATAATCGTGTCCCAGCAACACGTCAGTGGTCTTAGTGGTTATCTTAATCAAGGATGAAATATCACATGCAGTACAAGGTGTCACTAATGATCTCATAAATATATACATATAGCCCTAGAGAATGGAGGCTCACTTAAACTCATCAGTTAGTTTAAAAGTTTACTGAAGAAAAAGCATATATACACATTTAATTTGCATAAAGAAATTGGTTATAAGTGGAATCATCCGCTGGTGGCAAAACTCTTCTTGACAAGCCTCTGGCAACACGATCAGCTGACTGTGTCCTCACCTCGAGCTGCGGGCACACACCTCGCGCCTCTGGCAGCACAATCAGCTGACAGCCCCAGCTGTCAGAAACGTCGTGACTCTCCCACGCCTCTAGCAATGCGATCAGCTGGACGTTTCAGAGTTCGTTGCTGGCTCTTTGCACACCAGCTACCACCTCCAGGATCACTAACATCCCCACCTTAATGCTCACACACACCAACTTATGCCTAAATGAGCTCTGGGCTCCTAGCCTAATATCCTGTCACTTAGACAATAAAATGATGAGCAGAAATGTCCACAACATATAAAATGCCCTAGCTCGCCTAGATCAAAAGGGGTAAAGGGAGGGACAATTATCTACCTTATATCATTCCAACCAAGAAGCCGAGTCTTCCTCTGTTGAGGGATGCTGAGGTTCCTGATCCTGGCTTCTGGTCTCCTGATGAACAGTTCCCACACACCCAGGTCCCTCCGTCGTCCTCGTGGTAACGTGTCTTCGCCGTGCTCACTCACAACAGGTACTTCCTTAATCCTCCTCTTGTCCGGGGTACTGGAGACAGGTACCTCCGTCGTCGTCCTCCACTCTTCCTGGCACTGCCGACACCTCGCAGTCCAGCACAGCTTCCCCTCGCCTCACTGCCAGTAGATTTGGCCCGGCCGTAGCTTCTTGCTTGATGTGGAATACTGGTCCCCTGGGCGTCCCAGACGTCACCAGCCCAACGTTCCCTCTGCTGCAGACTCTTGATAGAGCTCTTTGCACTCTATTGTGGTCCGTCCTTGCTTCTGGGCACTCCACAGAAGTTGGATGGCTTCTCAGACTGTCTGCAGAATCGAAGCGAAGCTTAAATCTACTGGAAAGGGCTCCCTAGATCCGAAGCTCACTCGAGCACGTCCTCACTCTATGGCTGCTCGTGACCTACTCTTCCCGCCCAGGTGCCAGCCGCCCTGAGAGTCCTCCGCCTCGTGACGTCACACCGCCCGAGGGCTCTCGTCATTGGTCACTTCCGGCACGTGACCTTACCTGGCCAATCAGGTGCCGGGAGGCGTCACGACGTCTTGGCGGGAAACAGGATGGCTCGACACTGTCTTGTGCCCCAAAAGACGTAAGACCCTTGTATTATGAAACTTAGCTGGCCATTTTACAGTTAGCCTATTCACGCTCCACACTTTCCCACACATGAAAATGTTCCCTGAACATCAGAAAATACTTAGGCTACAAAGATATGACTCTTCTAAGCTGGGAAGGAAGAAATATAGGGGTGGGACACCGTCTCATTTATTAAATTAAACTGTTACTATCCGTATGAACTACTGCCTCTTCACTCAGGGCACAACACAATGACAGTGTTCATAAAACCCAGTAATCCCACGTCTCAGGTACACGTTGTCCACTGGCAAACGTTAGCGAGATCACCTTCTACATGGGCCAGTCCACTCACACAGTATCACTGTGTTAATTGTTATGATCCCAGGTAGCTGAAAAACGAGTCTTCCTTGAGAGTTATTCTGCAAGACCTGACCTAAATAAGAGGTCAAAGAAATATAGACATGAAGATACATACATAAAAGAATTGGTTAAATTTGACCACCAGTTTAAGAGTATGATGGGCAGTGATCAAAAATGTAAGTAAACAACTGGTCATGAGATGTGGAGAGTTTGCTGAGAGTGTGAGGCTCGCTTCTGGAGGGGTTTGACCCCACTTGAGCACCAGACATCGTGAGGGGAAGCCGTGCTCTGTGTGAGCTCCTGTTAGAGAAGATCCCCTAGTTGACATACCTTCAAGAGGAAGGAAGTGTGCAGACGTTTCAGCTGTGGAATCAAGTTGGGAACGTTGTGGTCTCAAGTCCTGATAGGCCTTCCTTCCTTCATTACACACAGAAATCACAATTTCTGTTCATTGTTCAATGATTTGTTCATTGATGAATGATCAATGATTTGTTCATTGAAGCATCACGTTATTGTGATTTCTGTATGTAATGAAGGAAGGGCGAAGACGTATAACGGCCTATTGACACAGCTCGAGTGCATTAGGGAGTTGTGAAAACCTTGGTTTGTGTCTCGGAGAAGCTGCAGGATCCAGTAAGTTCAGTAGAATTTCGGTTTCAACTCTTTTCCATGTCATAGCTCAGTCGATTAGGGCAGCGTCTGGGATGCTCACAGACGTAGGTTCAAATCCTCGTCACGGCCCTTGTGGATTTGTTCGTCCTGAAATATTTTCGTTTGGCAACTTGTGAGCGCTCTGTCAAGCATCGGCCAGGAAGCGCCCTGGACTAGACAATTTTGTGGTTTGTCCTGAGGAAGAAGTTGATGGGAGTACTCTGAGGCTAGAGAAGAAGTTGATAAATGGAACTTCAAGCCTGTTAGTGTAGATGTTGTACTCTGTGGAAGAGCAAGCCCCATAGTGAGGAATTGGACCTCATACTGTGAGAAGAGAAGCAGTGAAGTCTCACATGTTTCTGTGGAAACGGTAGTGGAGTACCACTGGAGTCCAAGGAGAACTTCATGGTGCAACAGCCTGGAAGAGCTGCAGAGGATCCTTGTAGATGAACCTGGAAGAACCTGATGATGTCAGGGTAGTGAACTCCCAGATGTGGGAAGGAAGTTCTTGTTGACTACTTGTAGGGAGTTGGTAGAGTGCTTGATTGTCACTAGTGTGCAAGACCCAGTGAAAGGTGGGTGATTGATTATCATTTCTATGCCAAGAAATACCTGTACTGAAGTTTACAGAGAGTTACAGCTATAGGCTGGATTACCTACAGATATATATATATATATATATATATATATATATATATATATATATATATATATATATATATATATATATATATATATATATATATAATGTCGTACCTAGTAGCCAGAACGCACTTCTCAGCCTACTATGCAAGGCCCGATTTGCCTAATATGCCAACTTTTCATGAATTAATATATTTTCTCTAATTTTTTTCTCATGAAAGCTACCCATTTCAGTTTGAATGAGGTCAATTTTTTTTTTATTTTAGTTAAAATTAATGTAGATATATGACCGAACCTAACCAACCATACCTAACCTAACCTAACCTATCTTTATAGGTTAGGTTAGGTAGCCGAAATAGTTAGGTTAGGTTAGGTTAGGTAGGTTAGGTAGTCGAAAAACAATTAATTCATGAAAACTTGGCTTATTAGGCAAATCGGGCCTTGCATAGTAGGCTGAGAAGTGAGTTCTGGCTACTAGGTACGACATATATATATATATATATATATATATATATATATATATATATATATATATATATATATATATATATATATATATATATATATATTATTAAATATGACCGAAAAAGTAAGATTAATAATTCTAACACGAATTTTCTCAATCTTTCGTACATTACGCTTCTGTTGGAGGTAAATCAAAAATCACTTCTCCAAAAATCTATAATCTTCTCCAAAAATCTTGGATATATATATATATATATATATATATATATATATATATATATATAAGTGCCCAGGGTGATCTCCTTGTCAAAATAAGCACTCTCCGAGTTTTGGGTTGGGTTGTCCATAAGGAAGGACGACCAACAACAACATCCTAATAGAATACACTCCACCTTCACTCTCCAGGTACTCACTCACAGAGGGCTTCAGCAACACGCTGACAGGGGTCCCAAACTAATGCAAACAGGGGTAGTTATTACCCTGACTGAAGCCTCTAGCAGCTTGCTAGCAGCACTTCACAATAGATACATCACTGTTTTCATTAACTCTTACAAGACAATCCCGGGTAAGTCGAGCTTCAGAAACACTGTATATATCAGCAGCTATCACACACTGCTCAGATCGATGGGGGCTACTTAGTCTTCTCGCAAGACCAAGCTAAGAGTTCGTGGACTGCCCAAGGTGAACTGCCTCCTCAGCTCAATTGCCTCCATATGTCACTTCTCTGGACATAAACACGCCATTAGCCAGATGGACAGTACACTGGATAACCATAAGATAACACTCATTCACCGGGGAATTGATATTATGCCTTGTAGCCACAACCTAGATGGTGCTGATCTTGATACTCCACCCACCAGAGGTCATCAACATCGACCTCTCCTTCTGATTGAGGCAGGAAACCCGAGCCATTCGCTGATACCAGGTCACCACCAACAGTTGGCATTGTCTACATAGCGCCCAATACTAGGGGAGTTGGAGTGCAGACTCATAGATGTCGCTTAAATTGCCACTCCACACTCCGACGATGTTGTCAAAACCGTAACACACCACAACAACGTCACTACACTTTTCATGACTTTCGACTTTCAGCACAAGAACATCGCTACGCTATACAAGACTGTCAACTATCACCACAACAAAGTCACTACAAAATTTAAGACTGTCAACCATCACCACAACAACGTCACCATACACTATACAAGACTGTCAACCATCACCACAACAGCGTCACCACACTATACAAGACTGTCGACCATCACCACAACAACGTCACCACACTATACAAGACTGTCCACCATCACCACAACAACGTCACCACACACTATACAAGACTGTCGACCATCACCACAACAACGTCACCACACTATATAAGACTGTCCTCCATCACCACAACAACGTAACTATTCTATACAAAACTGTCGACAATCACCACATCAACGTCACTACATACTATGAAGGATTGTCGATCATCACCACAAGAAGGTCACAACACTATACAAGACTGGAGATCAACACAACAACGTCACCACACACTATACAAGACTGCTGACCATCACCATAGCAAAGTAACTACACTATACACGACTGTCGACCATCACCACAACAACGTCACTAAACACATTATATAAAACTTTCGACCATCGCCGCAACAACGTCACCACATTCTATACAACACTGTCGACCATAACCTCTACACGTCACTGTCTCATGACTCAGGGACAACAGTGACACAGGAGACAGAGCATCACTAACCTCTACACGTCACTGTCTCATGACTAGGGACAACAGTGACACAGGAGACAGAGCATCACTAACCTCTACTCGTCACTGTCTCATGACTCAGGGACAACAGTGACACAGGAGACAGAGCATCACTAACCTCTACACGTCACTGTCTCATGACTAGGGACAACAGTGACACAGGAGACAGAGCATCACTAACCTCTACACGTCACTGTCTCATGACTCAGGGACAACAGTGACACAGGAGACAGAGCATCACTAACCTCTACTCGTCACTGTCTCATGACTCAGGGACAACAGTGACACAGGAGACAGAGCATCACTAACCTCTACTCGTCACTGTCTCATGACTCAGGGACAACAGTGACACAGAAGACAGAGCATCACTAACCTCTACTCGTCACTGTCTCATGACTCAGGGACAACAGTGACACAGGAGACAGAGCATCACTATCCTCTACAAGTCACTGTCTCATGACTCAGGGACAACAGGGACACAGGAGACAGAGCATCACTAACCTCTACAAGTCACTGTCTCATGACTCAGGGACAACAGTGACACAGGAGACAGAGCATCACTATCCTCTACTCGTCACTGTCACATGACTCAGGGACAACAGTGACACAGGAGACAGAGCATCACTAACCTCTACACGTCACTGTCTCATGACTCAGGGACAACAGGGACACAGGAGACAGAGCATCACTAACCTCTACACGTCACTGTCACATGACTCAGGGACAACAGTGACACAGGAGACAGAGCATCATTAACTGCTTCACGTCACTAACCAGCTCAAAGCCCTAGCTAGAGGACAATTCCAAACTAACTATAATTAGAGCATCTGAGATATATATATATAAGTATGGTGGCAGTGTTGTGTCAACTGTTAGTGTTGTGTTGTGTCGTGTTCCCTTCTCGTTTATTGACTTACTGCACCAAGATAAGTATGAGTAAGTTACAAGGCTTCTTCCGCCCCTTCCTTGCATGCTTTACCTGCGGGAAGTTAGAAGTGTCTGGGGGCAAAGGTCGCAGTAAACACAAGAAGAAGACCCGTCGGGGTCAGGTGACCGAGGACAGATCTTATGACTGGCCTAACGAGGGCTGGGAAGATAGACAAGATGTGGGCCGCTGGATATTCCGCGGAGACCGGGCCGCCTTCACCAAACGACGCCATCAAATAGAGGAAATGTTGAAGGCTGCCAAGGTCTTTGACTCGCAACACAGAAAAGTTATTTTTTCCACCAGATTCTTAGGTTTACTCCGACTCTTTGATACCGCAGAGGCCTCGCTTCTTACAGGTCCGCGTTCGATCCCCGGCGTTCCGCTCCTCACCAGACGATGTTCTGATATTCAAAAAGTCTTAAAAGATGAGAACATTTTTGTTCCCTTACATATTAAGAAAAAGGTTTACGAAAGATACTTGGATTCTTCAGTCCAACAACTTGGGCTCGTCGATAGCGCAGAGGCCTCACTTCTCACAGGTGTTTGTTCGACCTCCGACAGTCGAAGTGGTTGGGCACGATCCCTTCTCTCCATCCAATGTCAGTGGCATATCATTAAGTTTCTTTCAATTACCATTCTAGTATACTGGCTTAGGGCTTTAGCCTCGTGCTGACCAAACTAACCTTGTTTATTGAGTCAGCCAATGACTTATGACTTATCTTTATATAACGATTTTGTCTAAAATATTCACCACAGTTAATATAGATATTTTATGTTATTTATGTAACCCAGAACATATCTGTTTAGTTTTTCAATACAACTGCATGAACATGAAAAAGTGCATCAGGGTGAAAGAAACTCTGTCCATATTGTTTCTGCCATCACAGGGGATCGATACCGGACCCTATGATTACGAGTCCATAGCGTTGTCCACTCAGCTATCAGGCCACCGGAGGGACGTGAGTGTGTGTGTGTGTATTCACCAATTTCTATTCCCCTAGTTGTACTTACGGGGGTTGATCACTGCTTTTTCGGCCCGAACCCCTTGATGAATGCGTGTACTTACCTAGTTGTACTTACCTAGTTGTGCTTGCGGGGATTGAGCTCTGGCTCTTTGGTTCCGCCTCTCAACTGTCAATCAACTAGTGTAAGGTTCCTGAGCCTATTGGGCTCTATCATATCGACATTTGAAACTGTGTATGGAGTCAGTCTCCACCACATCACTGCCTAATGAGTTCCTTTTGTTAACTACTCTGACACTGAAAAAGTTCTTTCTAACGTACCTGTGACTTATTTGGGTATTCAGTTTCCACCTGTGTCCCCTAGTGCGTGTGCCCTTTGTATTAAAAAACCTGTCTTTATCGGCTCTACCAATTCCTTTGGGAATCTTGTATGTGGTGATCATGTTCCCCCTACCTCTTCTGTCTTCCAGCGACATGAGGTTTAATTCCTGTAGTCTCTCCAAGTAGCTCATACCTCTCAGTTCGGGTACTAGTCTGGTGGCAAACTTTTGAAACTTTTCCAGTTTAGTCTTATGCTTGACTAGATATGGACTCCATGCTGGAGCTGCATACTCCAGGGTTGGTATGACATATGTGGAATACAAAGTTCTGAATGATTCCTTTCACATGTTTCTAAAGGCCGTTCTTATGTTGGCCAACCTGGAAAATGTGGCTGATGTTATCCTCTAGATAGCTTCTGGGAACAGGGCTGGCGTGAAATCAACCCCTAAGTCTTTCTCTCTCTCTCTGTCTCTTGACTCTTGAAGAATTTTATCTTCCAAATGATACCTTGTATCTGGCCTCCTGCAACACCCTACTATGTAAAAATGTACTCTTCATTTCATTACATTTGCTTGGGTTAAACTCTAATAACCATTTACTCGATCATTCCTTCAGTTTGTCCAGGTCCTCTTGAGGCCTCAAGCAGCCCTGCTTTATCTCAATCCTTCTCATAACTTTGGCATCGTCTGTAAACATTCAGAGGAATGAACCTTTACATCAGAAAGTTCATTTACGTATATCAGAAACAGGAAAGGTCCGAGTACAGAGCTCTGTGGTACCCCATTGGTGACTACACGCCAATCTAAGGTCTCACTCCTCACTATAACTCTACTTCCCATTGATTAGGAACTCCCTTATCCACTGGAGCACCTTACCAGTTACTCCTGCCTGTCTCTCCAGCTTATGTACCAACCTCTTTTGGAGTACTGTGTCAAAGGCTTTTCGATTGTCCAAAAAATGCTTCTCTTTCTTCCTCAATCTTTGTCACCTGGTCGTAGAATTTTATTAATTCAGGTAAGGCAAGATTTACCCTCCCTGAACCCATGTTAACAATGGGTTAACGATGGAAAGTTCCTTCTCTCCAGATGCGTTACTAGGTTTTTTCTCACGATCTTCTCCATCACCTTGCATGGTATACAAGTAAAGGACACTGGCCTGTAGTGTTCCTCTTGTCTGTCACCCTTTTTGTATATTGGGACCACATTACCCAATATCATTAATATTTCTGGTAGGTCTCCCATCTCCAGTGACCTACTATACACTATGAAGAGTGGCAAGCAAAGTGTCTCTGCACACTCTTTCAATACCTATGGTGAGATTCTGTCTGGACCAACAGCACTTTCTCATATCCAGATCCAACATGTGTCTCTCTTGACCTTATCTCTCGTAATTTCGAACCCTTCCAAGGCCGCCTGGTTTACTCTCTCTTAGTGCAGTGACCTCACCTTGTTCTATTGTGAAGTCCTCCTGGAACCTCTTGTTGAATTCTTCACACACCTCTTTGTCTTTCTCTGTATACCTGTCATCGCTTGTACTAAGTTTCATTACCTGTTCTTTCATTGTTGTTTTCCTCCTGATGTGACTGTGGAGTAGCTTTGGTTCGGTCTTGGCTTTGTTTGCTATATAATTTTTCTCTGCTTCTCTTTTCTCACTATCATACTCATTCCTGGTTCTCTGGAATCTCTCTGTGCATTCTGGTGTTCTGTTATTTTGGAAGTTCCTCCTCGCTCTTTTGTTCAGTTTCTTTGCTTCCCATATGTGCCCTAATAAACCATGGATTCTAGTTTTGCTTCTCGAATTTTTCTTTTTGGGCCGGGATAAACCTGTTTACTGCCTTTTGACACTTTTGGGTGACATAGTCCATCATATCCTGTACATACTTAGCTCTGAGGTCTGTGTCCCATGGTATTTCCCTTAGGAAACTTCCTATCTCATCATAATTCCCCTTGCGGTATGCCAACATTTTGTTTCCTAGATAATTTTTGGGGGAGATAAATCCTAGCTCTACCAGGAACTCAAAGATCCATACACCGTGACCACTCATTCCCAAGGGTGCTTCCAACTTAACTTCCCTTATATCCCACTCATTTAGGGTAAATATCAAATCGAGCATAGCTGGTTCATCTTCCCCTCTCATTCTTGTTGGTTCCTTGATGTGTTGGCTTAGAAAGTTTCTTGTTGCCACGTCCAGCAGCTTAGTTCTCCATGTATCTGGTCCCCCATATAGGTCTCTGTTCTCCCAATCTATCTTCCCGTGGTTGAAGTCTCTTATGATTAGTAGTCCAGATCCATTCCTGCTAGCAACAGAAGCTACTCTCTCTATTATGTAAATGGTGACCATGTTGTTTCTATCATATTCCTGTATGGGCCTTCTGTCATTTGGTGTTAGATTATATATGACTACGACTATAATTTTTTGTTCTCCAGTTGCTATGGTACCTCTTATGTAGTCACTGAAATCTTCACAGCCCTGAATAACCATCTCCTCAAAATCCCAGCCTTTTCTTACCAGAAGAGATACACCACCACCTCCTCTTCCTTCTCTCTCTTTCCTCAGAACATAGTAGTCCTGTGGAAACACTGCATATGTTATGTTTTCCGTCAGTTTCGTTTCTGTGAGTGCTAATATGTCTAGGTTTTCTTCTAGTACCCATTCTCCAAGTTCATTTGTTATATATGTAATCCCATCTATGTTAGTGTATATTACCATGAGACTCTCTTCTGTCCCTTCTCGTGTCCCCTTCTTGGCGAGTGTTCAGCTGATAGAGAGAGCTGTTCCATGGGTGTGAGGATTTGTGAGGTGGATAACAGGGTCTCAAAGGGTACTGGAGTGAGAAGTGGGGGATCTAGTGAAGCAGGGACAGGGAGGGTATGTGACGAAGGGGGAGGGAAGACAGGGAGGGAAATGGGGAAGGGGGGACATGGTGAGAGTAGGGAAGGGGTAGCAGGGTGGAAATGGGGTGAGGGGGGGTAGGGAGATTAGGTTGCTGAGCTGAGTGGGAGCATGGAGGGTTCTGGGTAGGTGATTTCTATGCAGAGGAAGGTGGTGGAGTTGCCTTCCCTCTGGTGTTACTGGTTTGCTGGTTGTGGGTGTCTCCCCCCCCCTCCCCCTCACCTCTGGGGATGTTGTGTCGGGGGTTGTGATTTCCTGGTTTTCTCCTCTTGCCCAGCACTTAATATAGAAGCATCAAGAAATATGGACCAATAGGCTTTCTACAAACACTTCTATTCAATACCCATTGTTTCGTGTTCTTTCTTGTGTTGATGAAATTAATACCCTATTAATACCACCTCTTGTTCTGTCTTGTGTTGATGAAATTAATACCCTATTAATGCCACCTCACCCCATCCACCTCACTCAAATGTAGCTATAAAATCGGAGATGCGTAAGTTCTATTCAGTTGTGTATTTGTAAACTAAAGTCTTTGAAAATGTTATAAGTTTTACGAAACGCGCTCGTGTCGCATCAGACTAGAAATAAAAATGAATTTTGGAGAATTGATTTTTGATTTACCTCCAACAGTGAAAAGAAATGTACGAAAGATTGAGAAAATTCGTGTTAGAAATATATATATATATATATATATATATATATATATATATATATATATATATATATATATATATATATATATATATATATATATATATATATATATATATATATATATATATATATATATATATATTATTAAATATGACCGAAAAAGTAAGATTAATAATTCTAACACGAATTTTCTCAATCTTTCGTACATTACGCTTCACTGTTGGAGGTAAATCAAAAATTAATTCTCCAAAATTCATTTTTATTTCTAGTCTGACGCGACACGGGCGCGTTTCGTAAAACTTATTACATTTTCAAAGACTTTAGTTCACAAATACACAACTGAATAGAACTTACGTATCTCCGATTTTATATCTACATTTGAGTGAGGTGGGAGGGGTGATGTGGCATTAACACAAGACAGAACAAGAGGGGATATTAATAGGGTATTAAAAGTATCAACACAAGACAGAACACAAACAATGGGTATTGAATAGAAGTGTTTGTAGAAAGCCTATTGGTCCATATTTCTTGATGCTTCTATATTGGAGCGGAGTCTTGAGGTGGGTAGAATATAGTTGTGCAATAATTGGCTGTTGATTGCTGGTGTTGACTTCTTGATGTGTAGTGCCTCACAAACGTCAAGCCGCCTGCTATCGCTGTATCTATCGATGATTTCTGTGTTGTTTACTAGGATTTCTCTGGCGATGGTTTGGTTGTGGGAAGAGATTATATGTTCCTTAATGGAGCCCTGTTGCTTATGCATCGTTAAACGCCTAGAAAGAGATGTTGTTGTCTTGCCTATATACTGGGTTTTTTGGAGCTTACAGTCCCCAAGTGGGCATTTGAAGGCATAGACGACGTTAGTCTCTTTTAAAGCGTTCTGTTTTGTGTCTGGAGAGTTTCTCATGAGTAGGCTGGCCGTTTTTCTGGTTTTATAGTAAATCGTCAGTTGTATCCTCTGATTTTTGTCTGTAGGGATAACGTTTCTATTAACAATATCTTTCAGGACCCTTTCCTCCGTTTTATGAGCTGTGGAAAAGAAGTTCCTGTAAAATAGTCTAATAGGGGGTATAGGTGTTGTGTTAGTTGTCTCTTCAGAGGTTGCATGGCTTTTCACTTTCCTTCTTATGATGTCTTCGACGAAACCATTGGAGAAGCCGTTATTGACTAGGACCTGCCTTACCCTACAGAGTTCTTCATCGACTTGCTTCCATTCTGAGCTGTGGCTGAGAGCACGGTCGACATATGCGTTAACAACACTCCTCTTGTACCTGTCAGGGCAGTCGCTGTTGGCATTTAGGCACATTCCTATGTTTGTTTCCTTAGTGTAGACTGCAGTGTGGAAACCTCCGCCCTTTTCCATGACTGTTACATCTAGAAAGGGCAGCTTCCCATCCTTTTCCATCTCGTAAGTGAAACGCAGCACGGAACTCTGCTCAAATGCTTCCTTCAGCTCCTGCAGATGTCTGACATCAGGTACCTGTGTAAAAATGTCGTCAACATACCTGCAGTATATGGCCGGTTTCAAGTTCATGTCGACTAAGACTTTTTGCTCGATGGTACCCATGTAGAAGTTTGCAAACAGGACACCTAGGGGAGAACCCATGGCGACCCCATCTACTTGCTTATACATGTGCCCATCCGGGCTCAAGAAGGGTGCCTCTTTAGTACAAGCTTGGAGTAGTTTCCTCAGAATATTTTCTGGTATGTCAAGAGGAGTACAGGCTGGATCACGATACACTCTGTCGGCTATCATTCCGATTGTCTCGTCCACAGGTACGTTGGTAAACAGCGATTCTACGTCCAACGAGGCTCTTATCCCTGTGGCCCGTGTGCCCCGCAGTAAGTCAACAATTTCCTTTGGAGACTTCAGGCTGAAGGCGCAAGGAACATAAGGAGTCAGCAGGCCGTTGAGTCGCTTCGCCAGTCTGTACGTGGGTGTGGGTATCTGGCTAATGATTGGCCGAAGTGGGTTTCCAGGCTTGTGCGTCTTGAAATTTCCATACGCATATCCAGGTTTATATTCCCCAATGATCTTTGGCAGGTGGAGTCCGGATTTCTGTGCCTAAATGCCAACAGCGACTGCCCTGACAGGTACAAGAGGAGTGTTGTTAACGCATATGTCGACCGTGCTCTCAGCCACAGCTCAGAATGGAAGCAAGTCGACGAAGAACTCTGTAGGGTAAGGCAGGTCCTAGTCAATAACGGCTTCTCCAATGGTTTCGTCGAAGACATCATAAGAAGGAAAGTGAAAAGCCATGCAACCTCTGAAGAGACAACTAACACAACACCTATACCCCCTATTAGACTATTTTACAGGAACTTCTTTTCCACAGCTCATAAAACGGAGGAAAGGGTCCTGAAAGATATTGTTAATAGAAACGTTATCCCTACAGACAAAAATCAGAGGATACAACTGACGATTTACTATAAAACCAGAAAAACGGCCAGCCTACTCATGAGAAACTCTCCAGACACAAAACAGAACGCTTTAAAAGAGACTAACGTCGTCTATGCCTTCAAATGCCCACTTGGGGACTGTAAGCTCCAAAAAACCCAGTATATAGGCAAGACAACAACATCTCTTTCTAGGCGTTTAACGATGCATAAGCAACAGGGCTCCATTAAGGAACATATAATCTCTTCCCACAACCAAACCATCGCCAGAGAAATCCTAGTAAACAACACAGAAATCATCGATAGATACAGCGATAGCAGGCGGCTTGACGTTTGCGAGGCACTACACATCAAGAAGTCAACACCAGCAATCAACAGCCAATTATTGCACAACTATATTCTACCCACCTCAAGACTCCGCTCCAATATAGAAGCATCAAGAAATATGGACCAATAGGCTTTCTACAAACACTTCTATTCAATACCCATTGTTTGTGTTCTGTCTTGTGTTGATACTTTTAATATCCTATTAATATCCCCACTTGTTCTGTCTTGTGTTAATGCCACATCACCCCTCCCACCTCACTCAAATGTAGATATAAAATCGGAGATACGTAAGTTCTATTCAGTTGTGTATTTGTGAACTAAAGTCTTTGAAAATGTAATAAGTTTTACGAAACGCGCCCGTGTCACGTCAGACTAGAAATAAAAATGAATTTTGGAGAATTAATTTTTGATTTACCTCCAACAGTGAAGCGTAATGTACGAAAGATTGAGAAAATTCGTGTTAGAATTATTAATCTTACTTTTTCGGTCATATTTAATAATATATGTCTACAGGAAAGACTGCTACCAAAATATACTAATATATATATATATATATATATATATATATATATATATATATATGTATATATATATATATATATATATATATATATATATATATATATATATATATATATATATATATATATATATATATATATATATATATATATATATATATATATATATATATATATATTAGTTCATTTTGGTATCAGTCTTTCATGTAGACATATATTATTAAATATGACCCAAAAAGTAAGATTAATAATTCTAACACGAATTTTCTCAATATTTCTTTTGTTTCTTTTCACTGTCGATGGTAATTGAAAAATCAGTTCTCCAAAATTCATTTTTATTTCTAGTCTGACACGACACTTGAATGCGTTTCATAATAACTTATTACATTCTCAAAGACTTTAGTTTACACACACACAACTATAACCTGCAAACACTAAACAGATTTCTTACTCTGCTATAATTCAAACGGCTTTTCATTTTATATACCTGCATTTGGGTGAGGTGATATGTTACAGCAGTTTTGGATGAGGTGAAAACAAACTTTCAATACAAGATAGAACACGAAATATTGGGTAATATTGGGTAAATTTAAAGGGGAAGAATGGAAGTAAATGCAAAGGGCTTATTGGCCCATATTTCTTGATGCTTCTATATTGGTGCGGAGTCTTGAAGTGGGTAGAATATAGTTGTGCATTAATTGGCTGTTGATTGCTGGTGTTGACTTCTTAATGTGTAGCGCCTCGCAGATATCAAGCCGCCTGCTATCGTTGTATCTATCGATGATTTCCATGTTTTTTGTTAAGACTTCTCTGGTGATGGTCTGGTTGTGGGAAGAGATTATTTGTTCCTTAATGGAGCCCTGTTGCTTATGCATCGTTAATCGCCTGGAAAGAGATGTTGTTGTCTTGCCTATATACTGAGTTCTTTGAGGCTTACAGTCCCCAAGTGGGCATTTGAAGGCATAGACGACATTGGTCTCTTTCAAAGCATTCTGCTTTGTGTCTGGAGAGTTTCTCATGAGTAGGTTGGCAGTTTTCTTGGTTTTATAGTAAATCGTCAATTGTATCTTCTGATTTTTGTCTGTAGGGATAACGTTTCTTTTAACAATATATTTCAGGACCCTTTTCTCTGTTTTATGAGCTGTGGAAAAGAAGTTCCTGTAAAATAGTCTAATAGGGGGTACAGGTGTTTTGTTAGTTGTCTCTTCAGAGTTTGCATGGCGTTTCACCTTCTTTCTTATGATGTCTTCAACGAAACCATTAGAGAAGCCGTTGTTGACTAGGACCTGCCTTACCCTACAGAGTTCTTCATCGACTTGCTTCCATCCTGAGCTGTGGCTGAGAGCACTGTCGACATAAGCATTAACAACACTCCTCTTGTACCTGTCTGGGCAGTCACTGTTGGCAATGAGGCACATTCCCATGTTTGTTTACTTATTGTAGACTGCAGTGTGGAAAACTCCGCTCCTTTCCATGACTGTTACATCTAGAAAGGGCAGCTTCCCATCCTTCTCCATCTCGTAAGTGAAATGCAACACAGAATTCTGCTCAAATGCCTCCTTCAGCTCCTGCAGATGTCTGACATCAGGTAAATGTGTAAAGTTGTGGTCAACATACCTGCAGTATATGGTCGGTTTCAAGTTCATGTCGACTAAGACCTTTTGTTCGATGGTACCCATGTAGAAGTTTGCAAACAGGACACCTAGGGGAGAACCCATGGCGACCCCATCTACTTGTTTATACATGTGCCCATCCGGGGTCAAGAAGGGTGCCTCTTTAGTACAAGCTTAGAGTAGTTTCCTTAGAATGTTTTCTGGCATGTCAGGAGGAGTACAGGCCGGATCACGATACACTCTGTCCGCTATCATCCCGATTGTTTCATCCACAGGTACGTTGGTAAACAGTGATTCTACGTCCAACGAGGCTCTTATCCCTGTGGCCCGTGTTCCCTGCAGTAAGTCAACATATTCCTTTGGAGACTTCAGGCTGAAGGCGCAAGGGACATAAGGAGTCAGCAAGCCGATGAGTCGCTTCGCCAGTCTGTACGTAGGTGTGGGTATCTGGCTGATGATTGTCTGAAGTGGGTTTCCAGGCTTTTGTGTCTTGACATTTCCATACGCTTATCCAGGTTTTTATTCCCCAATAATCTTTGGCAGGTGGAGTCCAGATTTCTTGGCGTTCACAGTTTCGATCAATTTGTTGACCTTTGCTTTCAATTCGGCTGTAGTGTCTTTCGTTACCCTTTGGAATTTAGTTTGGTCAGAAAGTATTAGGTTCATTTTCGCCAGATATTCGTCTTTTTGAAGAATGACGTATATTGGCGAGTTGTCACCTCTCCTGACAACTATCTCCTTGTTCTCACAAAGGCTCTTAGCTGCCGCTTTGAGCTTGGGGGACAGTATGGTGCTTCTGTAGTTGCCTCGATTCTTTCCTCCTTCTGCAATAAGTTTTGCTTGTAAGGTGTCTTTAGTAGTGAAGTTTTTTTGTGTCTCGAGGTCGAATATGTCGTCCAACAGGATCTCCAACTCCACTTTCTGGGCCATCTCACTTGGTCTGGACATAAAGTGACAGTTTATACCCAGATTTAGGTGAGTGACTTGGTCCTCAGTGAGGTTGATTCCTGCAAGGTTCAGGAAGCCGTCTCTTGGTCGTGGAATTGCCTTAGGTCCTCCATATAACGTTGTTAGTTTCTTGATTATCCTGGTTTCGGTGCTGAGGTGATGTCAATCTGTGAGGATGTCGAGGTGTTGCTCGATGAGAGTACGGAGACTTTCGTAGATGTTGCAGTTTTCCATTGGTTTGTAGCATGAAGTAGTTGCGTTTTGTTGTCTTTGATATCATTTTCTGCCTTATGCATCTGATTACGAATAAGATCTTGGCGATATTTTATCGTGAAGGCTTGATTCCTTGCTGCCAGGTCATGCATTTTAATAATAATATATTTTGATAGCAGTCTTTGATGTAGACATATATTATTAAATATGACCGAAAAAGTAAGATTAATAATTCTAACACGAATTTTCTCAATATTTCGTATGTTTCTTTTCACTGTTGATGGTAATAGAAAAATCAATTCTCCAAAACTCATTTTTATTTCTAGTCTGACGCAACACTTGAACGCGTTTCGTAATAACTTATTACATTTTCAAAGACTTTTAGTTTATACACACACAACTACAACCTACAAACACTAAACAGAGTTCATACTATGCTATGATTTAAACAGCTTTCATTTTATTATATACCCACATTTTGGGTGAGGTGATATGTTACAACAGTTTTGGATGAGGGGAACAAAATTTTCAACACAAGACAGAACACGAAACAATGGGTATAATTTGGGTAAATTGAAGGTAAGAATGGAAGTAACTGCAGAGGGCCTATTGGCCCATATTTCTTGATGCTTCTATATTGGAGCGGAGTCTTGAAGTGGGTAGAATATAGTTGTGCATTTATTGGCTGTTGATTGCTGGTGTTGACTTCTTGATGTGTAGTGCCTCGCAGATGTCAAGCCGCCTGCTATCGCTGTATCTATCGATGATTTCTGTGTTGTTTACTAGGATTTCTCTGGCGATGGTCTGGTTGTGGGAAGAGATTATATGTTCCTTAATGGAGCCCTGTTGCTTATGCATCGTTAAACGCCTGGAAAGAGATGTTGTTGTCTCGCCTATATATTGAGTTTTTTGAGGCTTACAGTCCCCAAGAGGGCATTTGAAGACATAGTCGACGTTGGTCTCTTTTAAAGCGTTCTGCATTGTGTCTGGAGAGTTTCTCATGAGTAGGCTGGCCGTTTTTTTGGTTTTATAGTAAATCGTCAGTTGTATCTTCTGATTTTTGTCTCTAGGGATAACGTTTCTATTAACAATATCTTTCAGGACCCTTTCCTCCGTTTTATGAGCTGTGGAAAAGAAGTTCCTGTAAAATAGTCTAATAGAAGGTATAGGTGTTGTGTTAGTTGTCTCTTCAGAGGTTGCATGGCGTTTCACTTTCCTTCATATGATGTCTTCAACGAAACCATTGGAGAAGCCGTTGTTGACTAGGACCTGCCTTACCCTACAGTCCCCCCAACCCTCCCATTCTCACTCCCCCCAACCCTCCCCCTCTCACTCTTCCCCCCCCCCCAACCCTCCCCTTCTCACTCTTAACCTCTTCCCCCCCCGCTACCCTCCCCCTCTCCCCCCCCCTAAGTCCTCCCTCCAAAGTAATAAGGAAAGAGAGGGAAGGTAGGGGAGGAGGCAGAGTAGCCCTACTTATGAGAAAGGAATGGAGTTTTAAAGAGATGGCTATCCTGGGTTGTGATGGGTTCAGAGACTACATAGTAGGCACCATGACAATGGGAGGACCAAAAATAGTAGTAGCAGTATTATACAACCCTCCACCAGATGACAGAAGACCCAGTCAAGAGTATGAAAATAACACCATGGCAGTTAACACTATAATTGAGAGGGCAGCCTCTGCTGCCTGTAGAAATAGATCCCACCTGCTCATCATGAGCGACTTCAATCACGGAAAGATTGACTGGGAGAACAAGGAACCGCATGGAGGCGAGGATACGTGGAGAGCCAAACTATTGGAGGTGGTGAATAAGGAACTGAATAAGAAATTCCAAGAGGTCTTCATCTTAGAGAAAGGAGAAATTCCAGAGATAAGAGAGGAACTAGCTAGCCAGGAACCACTGTAAGAGTTTGAAATTACCAGCAGGGAAGTAAGGAAGTGTTTACTAGAGTTGGATGTGACAAAGGCTATAGGCCCAGATGGAATCTCCCCTTGGATACTAAAGGAAGGGGCAAAAGAACTGTGCTTACCACTCTCCATAGTGTATAACAAATCAATGGCAACAGGGGAACTGCCAGATATTTGGAAAGCAGTTAACGTAATCCCGATATACAAGACAGGGGATAGACAGGAGGCACTGAACTACAGGCCAGTGTCGCTAACCTGCATACCATGCAAGCTGATGGAGAAGATTGTGCGAAGAAAGCTAGTGGAGCATCTGGAGCGAAGGAACTTTGTACCACAGCATCAACATGGGTTCAGGGATGGCAGGTCCTGCCTCACAGGGTTACTTGAATTCTACGACCAGGCATAGTCTTGCCTCAAAAATAAGGCAAGAAAGAGAAGGGTTAGCAGACTGCATATTTTTGGATTGTCACAAAGCCTTTGATACAGTACCACACAAGAGGCTAGTGAAAAAGCTGGAGATGCAGGCTGAAGTAAAAGGGAAGGTACTCCACTGGATAAAGTAGTACCTAAGCAACAGGAAGCAATGAGTCTGTGTGAGGGGTGAGGTCTCAGATTGGCGAGACGTTGCAAGTGGAGTCCCGCAGGGGTCAGTCCTTGGACCTATACTGTTTCTGGTATATGTAAATGATCTCCCAGAGGGTATAGATTCATTTCTCTCAATGTTTGCCAATATGTAAAAATTATGAGGAGGATTGAAACAGAGGAAGATAGTAGGAGGCTACAAGATGACCTAGACAGACTGAGTGAATGGTCCAACAAATAGCTGTTGAAGTTCAACCCGAGTAAATGCAAAGTAATGAAACTAGGCAGTGGAAACAGGAGGTCAGACACAGGATACAGAATAGTAGATGAAGTACTTAATGAAACAAACAGAGAGAAAGATCTTGGAGTTGATATCACACCAAACCTGTCTCCTGAAGCCCACATAAAAAATAATAAAGTCTGCGGCATATGCAAGGCAGGCTAACATCAGAACAGCGTTCAGGAACCTGTGTAAGGAATCATTCAGAATCTTGTCCACCACATACGTAAGACCAATCCTGGAGTATGCGGCCCCAGCATGGGGCCGCATGTCCTTGTCAAGCACAAGACGAAGCTGGAAAAAGTCCAAAGGTATGCTACTAGACTAGTCCCAGAACTAAGAGGCATGAGTTATGAGGAAAGGCTGCGGGAAATGCACCTTACGACACTGGAAGATAGAAGAGTAAGGGGGGACATGATCACAACCTACAAAATACTCAGGGGAATCGAACGGGTAAACAAGGAAAAACTATTCAACACTGGTGGGACGCAAACAAGAGGACACAGGTGAAAACTGAGTACCCACACGAGCCACAGGGACGTAAGAAGGAAATTTTTCAGTGTAAGAATAGTTAACAGATGGAATGCATTAGGCAGTGATGTGGTGAAGGCTGACTCCATTCACATTTTTAAATGTAGATATGATAGAGCCCATTAGGCTCAGAAACCTGTACACCAGTTGATTGATCTATTGAGAGGCGGAACCAAAGAGCCAAAGCTCAACCCCTGCAAGCACAAATAGGTGAGTACACACACACACACACACATTTATATATATATATATATATATATATATATATATATATATATATATATATATATATATATATATATATATATATATATATATATATATATATATATATATATATATATATATATATATATATATAACTGAAAACTCACACCCCAGAAGTGACTCGAACCCATACTGCCAGGAGCAACGCAACTGGTATGTACAGGGACGCCTTAATCCGCTTGACCATCACGACCAGACATAAGGAAGTGATAGCCGAAGCTATATGAACCACTTCCCCGCCGGCACTCGGATGGTAATCTTGGGCATAGCATTTTATCAAATCTCCTCATTCTTTGGGGCACACGTGAGGAACACAAATGCAAACAAGCCTGAATGGTCCCCAAGACTATATACAACTGAAAACTCACACCCCAGAAGTGACTCGAACCCATACTGCCAAGTGGAAGTGGTTCATATAGCTTCGGCTATCACTTCCTTATGTCCGGTCGTGATGGTCAAGCGGATTAAGGCGTCCCTGTACATACCAGTTGCGTTGCTCCTGGCAGTATGGGTTCGAGTCACTTCTGGGGTGTGAGTTTTCAGTTGTATATAGTCCTGGGGACCATTCAGGCTTGTTTGCATTTGTGTTCCTCACGTGTGCCCCAAAGAATGAGGTGATTTGACAAAATGCTATGCTCAAGATTACCATCCGAGTGCCGGCAGGGAAGTGGTTCATATAGCTTCGGCTATCACTTCCTTATGTCCGGTCGTGATGGTCAAGCGGATTAAGGCATCCCTGTACATACCAGTTGCGTTGCTCCTGGCAGTATGGGTTCGAGTCACTTCTGGGGTGTGAGTTTTCAGTTGTATATAGTCCTGGGGACCATTCAGGCTTGTTTGCATTTGTGTTCCTCACGTGTGCCCCAAAGAATGAGGTGATTTGACAAAATGCTATGCTCAAGATTACCATCCGAGTGCCGGCAGGGAAGTGGTTCATATAGCTTCGGCTATCACTTCCTTATGTCCGGTCGTGATGGTCAAGCGGATTAAGGCATCCCTGTACATACCAGTTGCGTTGCTCCTGGCAGTATGGGTTCGAGTCACTTCTGGGGTGTGAGTTTTCAGTTGTATATAGTCCTGGGGACCATTCAGGCTTGTTTGCATATATATATATATATATATATATATATATATATATATATATATATATATATATATATATATATATATATATATATATATATATATATATATATATATATATATATATATTTTT
The DNA here is from genome assembly GCF_040958095.1 of Procambarus clarkii. NCBI lineage: Eukaryota > Metazoa > Arthropoda > Malacostraca > Decapoda > Cambaridae > Procambarus > Procambarus clarkii. The sequence goes on along the minus strand of NC_091214.1, from coordinate 8,267,664 downwards.
TAAATTGTATATAGAAGGGAGTACCACCTCTAGCTGGAAGAAGGGGTACCCATAGCCTCGGAGGAAACCATGCATAACGCATTAGAGGGAACGTTTAGATCCCCTCCAATACAGTTTCTGTGTACTTTTCTCCTACCACCCCCTTCCTTTTTATTTTTTGTGCTTTATTATGCATTTGATGGTTACAAGATATACATGGGTTGATACAAAAATAATAATGCAAAAAGGTGATTAAAGGTTATGGATCTCTTGAGAAACACAGCAATGGGAAACATTGATGAATGTCACAGACAGGTTCGACCATTGTTGCAAGTCAAACACTTCTTCGAATTCCTCTGAAGTTGGACTAGTGCCCAAGACGCAACAGGCATTTCCTCTCTGAATCGCAACACTGAGGCGCTGGAACAAGAAACTTTTTGCTCTCTGGTCTTTTGTAGCGCTGATCAATTTGTCCCCCAATTCCTTCAGGAACTTCAATGCACATTTTTCCCACGAACCGAGGGTCTCCGAGCCGATCGGAACAAAGCTGTAGCAGTGTGCTAGACCTCTGTATTTAATAATTTTCTGCGATTCCCTGAAAGAAGCACCACCACCGCTTTCACGTGTGCTGTAGTGGAGGTAGGTACTGGCCAGTGTGGCAGCGCACGTGTAGTCCCATACCACTTGCTTACCATCCTTCCAAGGTAGCAAGGTGACCCCATCAGGGCGCTTCTGAGGGTCGTTAGGTCTGGATAAGTGTGGTTCTCTTTGTGCCGGGCAGCGGGCTGTGGCGAGGCTCCTCTTGATGATGTCGTTGACTTCTTCATGTCTTGCAATTTTACCCTGTGATTTACGACATACCAGACCATGACGACCATATTGGTCTGCCATCGCAGTTCCGCAGATGCACCTATGTTCGGTGAGGATGGGGGCGGCAAGGCGAAGGGCAACTCCAATGCGGAGAGCGTCATGACTGAGGCGAGTTCCCAGGGCTGCATTGGGCACAGCAAATAAAAAATCCCCGGCGTGGGGTGCTGTTACCGCTAGGAGGCGGGCTTTGTTTTCAGCATCAGCGTTGTCAATCATTGCTGTGACAGTCTTTTCCATTATGGGGCTATCCCAGTGGGCCTGCTTGTGGTCTTTTGGGACTTGTGGTCGGGGTTGAGGGTGTGCAATGGTGTCCCATTTGTGAGGGGATGGTTCACCAGCTCACTTACAATAGTGCTCTTATGCCTGTGGGAGCCAGTACACTTGTTAAGTGCACTTGTTAAGTGGGCGGACTTAAGTTTGGTAACCACCAACCGAAACATTAGTGTTTGGGCTCATGTGAGAGCCCCAGTCATCAGCAGTCCATAAATGTTACCCTGGCCGGGGTGGCATGTCTGTGGACAGTGCTAGAGCTGATAGCATCATCTCATTGTATGGCTTTGAGGCCAGACTCAGCTTTGCGCGGGAAACAGCTAAGCCGCCGGCGTGGGTGTGGGGCTCCCGCGCTCGCTTGCTGGCCACTTGAGTCGTCATGGAAACCAGCCGCCATCTTAGTAAACATCTTGAGCCGCCATGTTGGTCGGCCATCTTGGAGCTGCCCTAGGGGCTATGCTACACCGTCGCTGATTGGATGAGAGGGGTAGGCCGCTGTATGCCTTCCTCTCATTGGTTATTTCGAGAAGGACGTGGGAAGGAGCCGGTGTAGCCTCATTCTGAACACAGCCGCCACCTTGTCAAGACGCTTCCTGTACTCAATTCGGCCAAATTGATGTATAGGGCGTCGTGGTGGCTGGACTACAACTGCTGATGCTTCCTGCTTCACCTACGACATCGGTCGTCACAGAATCCGGCCGAAGTCGTCGCTTGGAGGGGTTTAAGACATTGTTATTCAGGGGGTAGAGGTACAGTGATCTGGGATCGGGGGAAATGTGCATACGAGCAGCAACAGACTCGTAGATCCCATACCAGTTATGATTAGACTTGCTAGTGCTCTGTAGCAGTCGATGGGAACGGGGAAATTCGTGTCAGTGTTAAGGCCAATTTCCCAAGGTTGGTGTGAGACGCTATCGTTGTGCGTGTCACCTGGGTATGAACGCTTCACTTCACCGGGGAGTCGAGGGTGCGAACTCAGCCGTGTTGAGTGGGAGGGATTCGAGTGTGCGCCAATTTTCCGTATAAGTACTACGGTCAGGAACTACCGCTGCTTACGCCACCCGGGACGAGCCAGCCACCTATAGCGGGGTGCCTGATGTATGGGAATGGTGTGTTTAGCCGGCAGTGTGAATGAGTAAGTACCTATATGTGTTATTTGATGGTGATTAGTAGTCTCTAAAGCTTGAATTCGAGGTCAAGTGTTCCGTCACATTGTCACGCAGCACCTGTTCAGGTGGAGTGAATTGTGGGCGAGGAGATTAATCACCTGTGTTGTCATCTTGTCAGTCCAGAGGGACTTAAGTCTGGTGTACACAGACGTACAGTGTGTGTGTGTGTGTGTGTGGGTACACACGGGAACAGAATATACATAGATTAGCCAAGGACGGAGAGGATGTCCATGTAATAAATTCTTTTATTTCATTGTGGTAATCATTTTTGATCGTCCATGGGACGGAGTGATATCATTTCCATGTGTGGTCTTGCAGGTGTGGAATTCCAACACTGAGGGCTCAGGTATGTGTAACGCCAGTGGTTCCTGGCAATGATTATTGTGGAGTGTGCCACAGTGTGGCTTAAATTTCTTGTATTGTTCCCAGGGCCGTGACAAGTGTGATTTATATAAATATATATTGTGGTTGCAGTATTAATTAACGTAATTTTGGTGAGTTTTGGTGAGTGACGAGGCCGTCTAGAGAGACCGCCCCCGCTCTGTCGAGTAACGTAACTCTCGAGTGTTTATCGGCATGCGTGACCGATAAATCACTCACCCATGTGATTTAAGGAGTGTGAGATTCTCCTTAGTGTTCCCAATAACGTTTGATAGCTGTAGGCTACATGTGTCAGCAATAATTATATATATATATAATCATAGTGTCACGGTGCCCAGTGTTATTGTGTTATTTACTGTGTGGTGATTGCAATATATTGACCTATGTTCTAGGGGTCATTTGCAGCAGTAAGTAAGTGTGTGCAGTATCCTAATATTTGGAAATTAGAGTACTTGCCGTGTGTGTTATTGCAAAAGGGGTTGTTATTTGATAGTGATTGTTGCTTGTGTTGAGCAATCACTGTATGTGATTGCAGTCCAGTAAAGTTATTGTGGGCAGGGTTCTAGAGGGTTCATGTCCTGTAGGTTATTTTACTAGATTCTGCAGCATTGTCATTGCAACCGGATTGTAACGTAAATCACTGTGATTTGTTAGTGTGATTTGTCATTGTCGTGGGGGAACTCGGCTGTAGACGAGTACTTGGGTACAAATATATTCTCCTGGTTATCTGGTAGGACATCGAAGTCCAGTATTCAGTGAGGTGATTGCGAGGAAATTAATATAACGTAACCAAGGGAACGCCCATTGTTTTAAGAGAATTTGTTCTTTGACAATTTGAGTAACGTAGAATACGTTTGGGTTAATATACTTTCCTGCAAGCAGCTACGGTAGTCTCGAGGAGCCTAGCCATCAGCCAGATAAGAATTAGAGTATTGTCTGTCGTAATTAACGGTCAGTGGGCCGGGTAATTGACGTGTTTCAGGAAGTCAAAGTAATTAATCTCGATCCTTGTTTGATCGACTCACACGAAGGCTACATTGTTCCATTAACGTAACGTCGTTATCTGCCCGGAAGTACCGGCACTTGATTGACTCGTGGGAGGAGTAGCGTCATTTTGGAATAACGTAAACGTGGTGCTAATTACTGTTATTAGCAGCCTGAATTGGTCTGAGTATGGAAGGCTTAGACGGAATTCATACCTTAATGTAAATTGCTGAGCCAGTGTGAAAGGTTGCGTATTTTAATTGTTTAATTATTGGTCTTGAGGATAGTAATTAATTACTCTAAAGGTAATCACGAGTGATTACCGTTCTCTTAGCACTTTGGACATTGTAAATCAGAGTTTACCATCGCTAAGTGATTAGTAACCGATTAACGTAAATAGTAGAGAGATTAATCAGCTGTCTGGAAGTACAAGGATTAATGGGATTTTCTCACTGAATGCTCGACGGGTAGAGTGTTGTGTAATTTCCACATTACTAGTGACAGTTGTAAGAGTTGTTAATTTAACGTAAATGTTACCTTGTTATTAACGTAAATGTTACCTTGTTATTAACGTAAATGTTAGTGTGCTATTAACGTAAATCAATTGTTATTGATTGTTGATCGTCCGTGGGACGGAGTGTTAACGTAAGGATTAATTTGAGGCAGGGTGCTGGAGTTGCCAGCGAACCCATTAGTTATTGTTGTCATTGAAAGACTACTGATTTGATTGCATTGCAACCGCTATTGCAGGAGTAGACTGCACTGAGGCGTAGAACAGTTAAGAGGTTCCTGGAGATGTATTTCAGAACCTACTGTGTCATGTGTTGTAATTGTGATTATAGATCTGTTAGTTCTTGTTTTTTGTTGATTCCTCTGTGGTCACGCTTATGTTCGAGTTAGTTCATTATGCAGTCCGAGGGGCTGGTGTCTAGCTGTCATTGATAGTGTCACAGGAAGGATTTCGAGTAACGTCATTGACATTTCTTTTTGTTTTGTTGTAGTAGTTAGTACTCTATTGAATAAACTAAGTTGTTATGGTTAACACTGTCTTTTCGTTACACCCCACACATTATTATTGTTATGCAAATGTTCTTCACACTCGACTAATAAAGTTGAGGCTAATTTTCTGAGCTTTGGATCAAATATACTGCACCACACAACAATAAATTATTGTTGTGAGAGCCTGTGACCTACTCGTTAGATTCGCTTCGGCGATTGGGGAAGGTCGGCGGCCTAAGTGGGGGGGATTTCAATTTTCATTGGGGTCTCGGCGTTTGCTCGCGCCTAGTCAATTGTTCATACATGGTCCCAAAGTGAGGAATGAGCTGGTTACTACACTGGTGTGTTAGCTAAGCAAGTCCTTCCTCAGGCGACCTAGTTGAATATCACGACAGGAATAAAGGTTAAAGAATAAAGAAAGTTCTTAGAAATTTTCCGAGCTAAAATTCCTTATACCAATTTCAATTTATTCCACAAATTCTCAACTCAAACTCTCACACCATTGTCTGGCTGCTTCGATGAACGTTTGATCATGAGTTCCCGCTGTCTCTCTCATCCGCTCTGGTAGGATCTGCCCTACCAATTCGTTGGCTGCTGTACATGAGGATAAGAATGCTGGAAGTGCTACCTCAGTTGCCTTTCGTATGCCTATCCCTCCAAATCTCACTGGTAGTGTTGCTTGGTCCCACTGACTGTCATCTAAATCTAGGTTGAGCGCCTTCCTGAATATTGACCTGAGGAGCTCATCATATTGATGTAGAAGTGGGTTACCAAAAGTTGGTGCATACCTTAAGAAGTATGTTAGCCTGGGCAAGGTAAGGCACTTTGTGAGAAGGTAGAGGGCATCGTGGGAGTCCAAGTCCCCAATTCTCTCTTCCATCCTCTTTAGGTCTCTAAACGTTTCGTCAAGGACTGCAGCAATGGCATTGTGGCCCAGAGGTGCTCCGAGTAGTGTGCTGTCGGTAGGTTTAACGACTGAGGCTTCTGGTAAAACTGATTTCACTGCTCTCATAATTACTTCACTGGATGCAATAATTTCGCACTTGGAGTGACTATATATATATAGTGACTATATATATATATATATATTATTAAATATGACCGAAAAAGTAAGATTAATAATTCTAACACGAATTTTCTCAATCTTTCGTACATTTCTTTTCACTGTTGGAGGTAAATCAAAAATCAATTCTCCAAAATTCATTTTTATTTTTGAATTTTAGAGAATTGATTTTTGATTTACCTCCAACAGTGAAAAGAAATGTACGAAAGATTGAGAAAATTCGTGTTAGAATTATTAGTCTTACTTTTTCGGTCATATTTAATAATATATGTCTACAGGAAAGACTGCTACCAAAATATACTAATATATATATATATATATATATATATATATATATATATATATATATATATATATATATATATATATATATATATATATATATATATATATTGTGACGATAATCTCTTTCAAGAGAGATTGAGCCTGCTCTTCCCTACCTAAAGTTACATTTATTCTACAAGTATAAGATGCTACATTCAAGATACGTCCACCAGTAGCACAAAACGTTTTGACCAGGAGGCAAAACGTACCCTAAACCCCCTACTTCACACTCCCTCCACGCCGGCTTGTAATCAACTAGCCAACTTCCCTTCCCAGCCTGCCTGCTCCTGATTGGTGACTCGCCGACTGCATACCTGCACACTGCACCTCAGCGCCATCTACCTGAGTCGATGTCTGAGCTTGAACCAGCCATCAACTTCAGAATATTCTTTGTGCTCTAAAACTTGACATCTCTCTCTGGCATACTAAGCTCTCTTGCTCTGTATACTAAGGGAGGTCTCAGCCATAGCCAATATTCTCAGCACCTGATTATTTTTCACTGTATATTTATATTATTGTAGAGTAAACTTCATCCCTATTAATCATTAATGTTATATTGTTTTTTGACTTGTTTAATTGCACTGTTTATTACCACTGGACTTGTCTTTATTTTTATTTGTGTTTAAAGTATATTAATGTTTCATTGTTCATACTTTGTGTTTTACTTGTTCCTCCCTCTTACTTACCACAGACAACAGACGAGCAGTATATCTTTTTTTTTTGTAAATGTGACAGGCATTGACACCTGCCAATGGAGGACTGCCGAAAATCTACACTCCAACACTTTCCCGTCACATTTAATGGGGGCCTGTCCGGGAGCTTCACTCAGGTACTAGTACCCGAACATCAATTTGTGGTAAGCGTACTTGGCTTTGATACAGTTGCTTTTCAATATTTTCATTACTTTTCATATTTATATGGTGCTGTGTGTATTGTGCATTCCGAGATTAGCATATGGTGAGTGTGGGATAACTTTGGATTACGTAGTGACTGTAGGCCACAGTCATTCTCTTAATTGATCATCCCTCCCTCAGTGTTATTACTTGTGTTTACCACCTTTTGTCCCTAGGATATTTCTCACATTATCGGCAGATCATCATTGTGGTACCCTGGTACTTTGGTTTGTCTTCGGGTCAAAGCACCCTATCTTCTGCAATCCAAGCGAAGATGGATACAGAGGGTCATAGTTCCTCTAGCACGGACTACGTTGCTGAGTTGGGACCTCAGCAGCAGTTCTCGTCACAAGTTGACTCTCGCACCCCTACATGTCGGTCAGAGATGATGATATTTACTTAGGTAGGGAATTAGCTTTCTTTTTTTTCAGAGCACAAAGTTCGCTAATTCTGTAAATATCATATTTCATTTAGTAGGAAACCCTTGCTTATTACTTATAGAGATTCGGCAAGGTATGCCTACATTCTTGGACTACCTAATTCACTTTTGGAGCAATTAAATGTTTCATTTGTTTTATAAACTATCAGTTTTACTTATTTAGTAGGATTTTCTTGCCCTTATACTCTTTCATTGAGTACTGGGCACAAGATTTCCTGCGCTTTTGATTAACTAATCATTTACTATCCTAAAATTTATGTTAACTGTTAAAGATTAAAATTCCACAGGATAGTTACCAGTGCCACGTTATCCTGTTTCTGACATTTACCATATTACAACTATATATTCGTTGTACATTTATTTGCTATCTTTCACCATGTTTCGTCTCCAAGCTTTTCGTAACGATCCAGCAGGTGAAAAAGGGACCTTATGTCGTGCCAAGAGGACTGAATTACAAGCTCTTGCCCACGAGTATCAACTAGAGGTTCCCCAAGGAGCCAAGAAAAATGACTTGCATAACTTAATAATGGATTACCTCCTAGATGAAGGGAAGATTGACTCTGAAACTCACGAAACTTATTCTATTACAGATAAACAAGATCTGGCAACTATAAAACTCAAGCTCGAACTTGCAAAACTCGAGTGGGAGCAACAGCAAGAAGCTATCCACATGAGAGAAAGAGAGGCTGCCTTGGTGAAAGAAGCTCTACAAATGAGGAAAGAAGAAGCTGCAATCAGGAAAGAAGAACAAGAACGAGAGGCGGCCCTAAAGGAACGTGAGATGGCCCTATTCAGAGAGTGTGAGCAAGTACAGCTTGAAGCAAAACAACGTCACCTGGAGATACAACGCGAGCATGACAAACAGCAAGCAGAGATGGCTATATAATGTCGTCAACGAGAACTCACGTTGGAAATTACACACCACACTCAGCGCCAACAAGCTACCGCTAGTCTTCCCATAAGTTTCAATGTCTCCCATGCAAGTAAGTTAATGCCACCATTCGTTGAGACAGAGATTGATGTCTTTTTCACCCCTTTTGAGACCCTAGCTAATAAACTTAGCTGGCCTGCAGATCAATGGTCTACCCTCAGAGTGCATCTTACAGGTAGAGCTGCAGTTACTCTCAGTACCTTAGCGTCTGAGAATGACTACCAGACCCTGAAGCAAGCACTTTTGGACGCCTACCTTCTCTCCGCCGAAAGCTACAGACGAAAATTCCGTGACTATCTAAAGGCAAGTACCACCACCTTTCTAGAATTTGCCAATACCAAGAAAAGATATTTCATGAAATGGCTGGAAGCAGCACATGTCTCTACATTTTCAGAGCTCATCAACCTCATGATAGTTGAGGAATTCTTGAGATGTGTTCCCCCTTCCGTCCGTTTATATTTAATAGATAAAGAAGAAACTGACTACATCAAATGTGCGAAATCAGCTGACACCTACAGCCTCATCCACCGGCTTACACCATCACCACCTCCTAGTAAGAAGTCTTGGTATAGTTATGATAAAGTAGGTACAGATCAAGCAAGCTCTCAATTGTATTGTAAGTATTGCAAACTCTATGGACATACCATAGATAGATGTGGGAAAGCTCAATACAAATGCTATAAAACAACTAAACCCAAACCGACTCCTCCTAAGTCCGGTAAGCCTGTGATGAATGTTGGTGTTCCTATTAATGATCTTTCTCTCTTCAGTAAACACTTGTATCCTGGAACTGTCTCTACCAACGGTACAGATTCGGAGGGAAGTTTCAAATTGAAGATCTTGAGGGACACAGCGGCTCTTCAGTCCATAATATTGAAATCAGCTGTGCCTAACATCACCTACACCGGAGAAACTGTCCTTATCACTCACCTCACTGCTACCACTCCGTATCCACTCGCCAGAGTCTACTTGGATTGTTCTTTTGTAACCGGTGAAGTCCAAGTCGCCATCAGGGAGAAGCCTTTTCCCATGTCTGGAGTGCAACTTCTCCTGGGCAACGACTTGGCAGAAGACTTGCAACCGTCCAACGTGATCATCATGGACAAACCCCAGGTGTGTAACTCTGTAGTGGACAATCCCATCTTTGAGTATGTTTCAGCAGAGGTCCAAAGTGATGAAGTTTCTCCTCCGGTTATGGTGACCATCCGTGCACAAGCTGCACGCCCGCAACCAGCTGACTCTATTGCTACCGCTGTCCCTCAAGACCCTCAGAATCTACTACCATATCTTACCAAGTTGGAGTTCCGTAAGTTACAGAGGGAAGATCAATCATTAACACCATTATTCTACCAGGCTGAGACTCAACCTGACAGTATCCCTGGGTTCTTCCTGGAGAATGAGTTGCTCTACCGTAGATACAGACCCAGTAAGCTGAAGGAGGACGACGATTGGGCCAATGTCGAACAACTAGTGATTCCCACCAGCATACGGCCCGATATTCTACACCTGGCCCACGGAGCTCTTTCTCACTATGGTTTTAACAAAACCTACCACGGAATCAGACAAGACTACTAGTGGCCAAGTATGGTAAAAGACGTCAAAAGTTACGTGCAACAGTATCATACATGTCAGATGGCAGGTAAACCTAACATCTCTTTTCCCCAGGCCCCATTAAATCCCATCCAGGTGCCTGCGGAACATTTCCACAGACTCATCATAGACTGTGTTGGTTCTTTACTCCGGACCAGTTCTGGCAACGCCTATATACTAACTATCCTGTGTCCTACCACCAGATTCCCCATAGCAGTTCCAGTAAAGAACATTACGGTTGCTACTGTGGTGAAACACCTATTGAAGGTCTTCACCCAGTATGGATTTCCAAGAGAGGTTCAAAGTGACTGTGGCACCAACTTCACCAGTGATCTCTTCAAGAAGACACGGGAAGAGTTCATCATCACACAGGTATTGTCCAGCCCCTATCATCCTGCTTCACAGGGTTCTCTTGAACGTAGTCATCAGACTATTAAAGCACTCCTAAAGAAATTCTGCAATGACACCTTGAAGGACTGGGATAAACAACTTGATCACATTATGTGCATTTTCAGAAGTCTCCCCAATGAGTCTCTAGCAGTATCTCCTTATGAGATGCTCTACGGACGTAAGTGATGTACTCCTCTCAAAGCTTTTAAAGACTCTTTACGTAATGCCACCTTCAGTGACCCTCAGAATGTGCCTCAGTTTCTTAAAAATTTAAAACACATTCTAGAGAGAGTACGTAAATTTGCTAATGACAATCTATTGAAAGCCCAGCAGAGGATGAAGACTAATTTTGACCAAAGCAGCAAATTAAGGAAATTTAAACCAGGAGACTTCGTGTTGACATATTTTCCTATCCCAGGTTCTCCATTGCAAAACAAGTTTTCAGGACCTTACCGCATCAAGGAGTGCAGAAACAACTACAATTACGTTCTTGAGACTTCAGATAGGCGGCGGAAGACCCAGTTGTGCCACGTCGACCTCCTGAAGCAGTATCAAGGTACTCCTCTCACTGTGTTGGTATCAGTCTCCACATTTAAAGGTCCGTACCTCCAGAGTGAAACCTTCCCTGCTTCTCCCGAAAGCACTAACACTGAGTCGGTGCTTTCCAACTCGGAAATCCTTAATGATCTTCATACCTATTTGCAGGACAGTAATATTACTCCTCTCATCAGAATCTTCAAGGAACACCAGAAGTTGTTCAGCGATGATCCACAGGAGTGTAATGTGGTTCAGCACGACATCCAACTACTTCCTGACAACCGGCCGATTCGTCAACCTTTCTACCGAATCAACCCGAGTAAAAAGGAAGTCATGCGTGTTGAGGTACAGTACCTCCTGGATCATGGGCTGGCCACCCCTTGTGAGTCCCCTTGGGCCTCACCCTGCATCTTGGTGCCGAAACCGCATGGTAAAGTGAGGTTGTGTACCGATTATCGGAAATTGAATCTTGTGACTGTCAAGGATGTGTACCCCTTACCTAGAATAGATGACATCCTTGACACCATTGGTAATGCTCGGTATCTATCGAAGCTGGACTTACTAAAAGGATACTATCAAGTATGTTTGACAGAGCGAGCTAAGGAAATATCTGCCTTTACCACTCCCTTTGGCCTTTACAGATACGAACGCCTTCCATTTGGACTATGTAATGCCCCGGCCACCTTCCAGCGAGCTGTCAACCGCGTCATCCAGGGCTTAGATAACACCTACGCCTACTTGGATGATATCGTTGTGGCAACCAACTCCTGGAGCGAACATCTGCTCCAGCTGCAACGATTGTTAGCCGAGCTCCTGACAGCCGGCCTCACCATCTACTTGGGCAAGTCCACCTTTGCTAAAGGTAAAGTGCGTTATCTTGGTCATGAGATAGAGTGGCTGCATAGCTCCGTTAAACATACATACCCAAGCCATCCAGCATTACCCACAGCCAACCACCAGGAAGCAGCTCCTGCGCTTCCTTGGTCTTGCCTCCTACTACCGTAGGTTTGTGAAGAATTTTAGTACGGTGGCGACACCATTGATCACTTTAACCAGCCCCAAGCAATGGTATCATTGGACCATTCAGCAAACCATTGCTTTTGAACAACTTAAATCCATGCTCTGTTCTAATCCTATTCTCGCCTCACCAGATATCACGAAGCCTTTCATCTTCCATGTCGACGACAGTGGTACCGACATTGGGGGTGTCCTGATGCAACAACGAGGCGAGGAGGTTCCACCTGTTAGCTACTACAGCTACAAGTTAAAACCACACCAAAAGAACTACAGCACTATCGAAAAGGAACTACTCTTCATCGTCCTGAACTTGCAGCACTTTGAATCATACCTGCAAGGTGCTCGGTGTACCACCATCTACTCGGACCACAATCACCTACGCTTCCTGCAGCAAGCCCAATTCAACAATCAACGCCTTCTACGATGGGTTTTATATCTGCAGAATTTCAACCTGGAGATCTTCTACATCAAAGGTTCTGACAACATCATAGCAGATGCCCTCTCCAGAGTCTATGAGGTAGAGGCAGCTCCACCTACCACTCTACCACCTGAAGACGTAACTTCACCAGGAACTGCTGGCTTCGGGGGAGAGTTGTCACGATAATCTCTTTCAAGAGAGATTGAGCCTGCTCTTCTCTACCTAAAGTTACGTTTATTCTACAAGTATAAGATGCTACATTCAAGATACGTCCACCAGTAGCACAAAACGTTTTGACCAGGAGGCAAAACGTACCCTAAACCCCCTACTTCACACTCCCTCCAAGACAACTTGTCATCAACCAGCCAACTTCCCTTCCCAGCCTGCCTGCTCCTGATTGGTGACTCGCCGACTGCACACCTGCACACTGCACCTCAGCACCATCTACCTGAGTCGATGTCTGAGCTTGAACCAGCCATCATCTTCAGAATATTCTTTGTGCTCTAGGAGTTGACATCTCTCTCTGGCATACTAAGCTCTCTGGCTCTGTATACTAAGAGAAGTCTCAGCCATAGCCAATATTCTCAGCACCTGATTATTTTTCACTATATATTTATGTTATTGTAGAGTAAACGTCATCCCTATTAATCATTTATGTTATATTGTTTTTAACTTGTTTAATTACACTGTTCATTATCACAGGACTTGTCTTTATTTTTATTTGTGTTTAAAGTATATTAAAGTTTCATTGTTCATAATATAAATTATTGACTTAGGTATATTAGTTTAGGCTAGGTTAAGATAGGTTAGGTTAGGTTAGGTAGGGTAGGCTAGGTTCGGTCATATATCTACGTTAGTTTTAACTCAGATTTACGAAAATTAACTCATACATAATGAAATGGATAGCTTTATCTTTTCATAAGAATAAAAAATTGAAAAATTTGTAAATTCAGGAAAACTTGGCTTATTAGGCAAATCCGGCCTTGCATAGTAGACCGAGTACTGCGTTCTGGTTACTAGGTACAACATTTATATATATGTACCATCCCCCAGTGATCGTGCACGCCTCACAGCTGTGCAGGCTCCCCATGCAGGGGACTTCCTTTTGGCAGTCCCTATGTCTGCGACAGGCTAACGTCTTGATCCGCAGGAGCTCCCTATTGCAGTCGCTCTCCGTCTTGCTGCCCCTATCCACACTGTTCATAGGTGTATATGTGGCGAGGCAGATGCTGACGAATATGGATTGCATGGCCTGCACTGTGGAATATCTGGTGGTTGGCACACTAGACACGACGAAGTCAACGACATCATTAAAAGAAGCCTTGCCTCTGCTCAGTGTCCAGCAGAGAGAGAGCCCCGGAACCTACTGAACTGTGACTCTGTTAGCTTTGCCGGCTGACCAGACGGAATCACACTGCGACAGTGGAAGGGTAGCAGACAGTTGGCATGGGACTATACTTGTGTATCCACTCTGGCAACCACATACATCAACCTCTCTGCCGGCACAGCAGGAGCCGCGGCGACACGCAGAGAAAGAGACAATCCAGCCAAGTACAGGCAATTAGATCATCGGTACAACTTCGTTCCAATAGGGTCTGAGACCCTAGGCCCATGGGGAGAGAGTGCAAGAAGATTTCTTAAGGATCTTGGTCCAAGCTCATTGACACCATAAGAGACCCTAGAGCAGCAAGTTTTTTCTTTCAGCGCCTCAGTGTCGCGATCCAGAGGGGAAATGCTCGCTGCATTCTCGGTTCCTGCCCGGTGTCGGAGGAGTTAGAGGAAATCTACAGCCTCTAGGAAGCGAACTTTATTTTGTGTCCTCTTAATGTTAATTTTTTGTATAAAATCAGATATGTAACTGTATAACCTTGCATAATAAAGTGTACACCATAAAAAAGGGGGGTGGTAGGAGAAGCGAACACTCTTACGTATTCAGAGTTAAATGGCAAGTTTTGCCCTGAATGCTCTGTGTTCCTTTCTCTGAGGCTGTGGGTCCCTATAATTGCACCAGAGGTGGTACCCCCCTATATATATATATATATATATATATATATATATATATATATATATATATATATATATATATATATATATATATATATGTGAGAAAGCTGCATGAACGCGCAAGCCATATATCACTAAGAACTCTTTCACCCGGCCAGGATTCGAACCCATGCCGTCCAGGATCACCCCTAAACGTACACAGTACCGTGACCACCGCACCAATGATCGTCTATAAGGATTGGTCAGTCTTGGCGCTTATTAACTAAGCTCCCTGACTGACCAATCCCCGACGACACTCATGGATCCATTTGGGTACAGTTTTTCATCAAATTCTGGCGCATGCTCGGGCCGCACTGAGTCTAACATGTGTGAGAAAGCTGCATGAACGCGCAAGCCATCCTGGCCGGGCCAAAGAGTTCTTAGTGATATATGGCTTGCGCGTTCAAGCAGCTTTCTCACACATGTTAGACTCAGTGCGGCCCGAGCATGCGCCAGAATTTGATGAAAAACTGTACCCAAATGGATCCATGAGTGTCGTCGGGGATTGGTCAGTCAGGGAGCTTAGTTAATAAGCGCCAAGACTGACCAATCCTTATAGACGATCATTGGTGCGGTGGTCACGGTACTGTGTACGTTTAGGGGTGATCCTGGACGGCATGGGTTCGAATCCTGGCGGGGTCAAAGAGTTCTTAGTGATATATATATATATATATATATATATATATATATATATATATATATATATATATATATATATATATGTCGTACCTAGTAGCCAGAACGCACTTCTATGCCTACTATGCAAGGCCCGATTTGCCTAATAAGCCAAGTTTTCATGAATTAATTGGTTTTCGACTACCTAACCTACCTAACCTAACCTAACCTAACTTTTTCGGCTACCTAACCGAACCTAACCTATAAAGATAGGTTAGGTTAGGTTAGGTAGGGTTGGTTAGGTTCGGTCATATATCTACGTTAATTTTAACTCCAATAAAAAAAAATTGTCCTCATACGTAATGAAATGGGTAGCTTTATCATTTCATAAGAAAAAAATTAGAGAAAATATATTAATTCAGGAAAACTTGGCTTATTAGGCAAATCGGGCCTTGCATAGTAGGCATAGAAGTGCGTTCTGGCTACTAGGTACGACATATATATATATATATATATATATATATATATATATATATATATATATATATATATATATATATATATATATATGTCGTACCTAGTAGCCAGAACGCACTTTTCAGCCTACTATGCAAGGCCTGATTTGCCTAATAAGCCAAGTTTTCTTTAATTAATATTTTTTCGACCACCTAACCTACCTAACCTAACCTAACCTAACTTTTTCGGCTACCTAACCTAACCTAACCTATAAAGATAGGTTAGGTTAGGTTAGGTAGGGTTGGTTAGGTTCGGTCATATATCTACGTTAATTTTAACTCCAATAAAAAAAAATGACCTCATGCATAATGAAATGGGTAGCTTTATCATTTCATAAGAAAAAAAATGAGAAAATATATTAATTCATGAAAACTTGGCTTATTAGGCAAATCGGGCCTTGCATAATAGGCTGAGAAGTGCATTCTGGCTACTAGGTACGACATATATATATATATATATATATATATATATATATATATATATATATATATATATATATATATATATATATATATATATATATATATATATATATATATATATATATATAAAAGTAGTGGATTCCGTGCCAGATAGGACCTCTTATCAAATAATGGAATCAGTGGCTGGGAGCCAGATAGGCCCATTTAAGAGACAATGGAATGAGAGGCGGAGTGACAGATAGACCCATCTCAGAGGTTGGTGGTTAATAATTGTAGTCTATGGTGAGCTCGCGCTATATTTCACTTACTCCAGCTATCACCTTTAAACACTACACCATTATATAGGAGTATTTAAGGATATATAATCGAACAAGTCTGAATGGCCCCTCTAGGACTATATGCATATATGTCTGGGGCTATATAGGATATATATATATACTCAAAATAAAAGAGGGTGAAAAGAAATAACCCATATGTTTTATACATTATATTAACAAAATTTCATAGTGGCTTAAACGTAGTCGTAATCTAAATCCCTTGCATAATATTGTCTAACTAGAGCCCTCCTCCGTGCCAACAGGTCCGTTGTGGGGTCTTCCTCCCCCTCCTGGGGTGATGATGACTCATCATCATCATCCAGAGGGAGATTGGGGTGTTGTAGTTCTTCTTCCTCTCCTAGGGGGGTACTGACGTCATAGCGTTCACTCTCACTGGAAGGGTGTCGCCCTTCCTCTCCTTGTGGCTCGATGACGTCATCACTTTCACTTCCAGCGGTCACCCTTTGGGCTGAGGCGGATGGGTGGGGCTCAGGTGGTATGTCTGGATGACCATAACCTAGGCTTTTGTATTTATTTAGGTTAAAGCGTTTATCATCAAATGCGCTTAAACCCCTCTTAGTATTATGGGTGGTGACCATTTGTCCCCCTACATTTCTAATTTGGGAATATTGGAAAGTATTTACTACTCCATTACTGTGTAGGGTCTCTTTAAAATGGTTATGTGTTAAAGATCTTTGCACAGCACGGAGGATACCCTTAGCGGTAATAGAATTTGAATTGTCGTGCAATAAATATACATTTTGGGCTTGAGAGCTACAACTTCAAGGATGTGTCTGTCTGAAACCTCTGACTTTAAAAGTCCTAAAACACCCTTTTTAGAAGGATCATACAAGGGGTGAGTTTCAGGGAAGTTACTAGTATCCATCCACGACTTAAGGGGTTCTTTTTCCATCTCGTTAAAGACATCTTCAGTCATTAAACTGAAGATGAAACTATCTGTATAACTGTATATCAGTGCTGCCCTATCTGTATAGTGCTTCTTAAGTACCCTGTACCAAAAATGGTACAAACTGTATTTTGCTAGCTCAAGAATCTGGAACCCAATGTAATTAGGGTGATTAATTTTAATGAATGGTCTGGAACTGACGGACAATAATTTATTGTCACCTAAATGTACCATACGTTTAAAGCGAGGATTCTTCACCTCTTGTAATAAGACCCTAGCTGAAGTCACTAGTTTGGTGTCAATGGCATAACGAGCCGGGTTCAGTAGTGTTTTACCAAAAACACTATTATTTAACAGCTTAAATAGTGTTTTCCTATCGTTACTGGTGGAGGCATTTTTATTGTTAACGTTTCTGTTAACAAATTCTGCCATAAAATCTGACTGGCGGAACTCGTAAATGGCGTGAATAGTCTCTACTTCAAGACCAATCTCAATAAATAGCTGTAAGAGGTGTAGAGATATGAAATAATGTTTTTGGGGGAGATGATCCCCAACCAGCTTAATATTTTTTTTAGGGAACTTTTTTAATGTTATTTGTTTCCAGAAGTCCCTTACTAAAAGGAGAGATATCCTCCATACTTATCCCCCTATGGTGTAAACATTGGGGTAGATCATCTGTTAGTCTAGCTATTTCAGGTCTTATGTGTTTGGTGTCAATTAAGAGCCAGTACCCTTTGTTAGAAGAGAATGGCTGTTCTGTCATTATGTTCCCTTCACTAATGAAGGAGGTCATCTCATCAGATGGCAACCTTCTTAGACCACCATAGGGAAATTTCTTAGTCATACAACTCCCATAAAGTGAGTTGAAATATAAATACAGTAAGAATGAAGATCTATCCTCCTAGGGGTTAAAAGATGGGTTGACTTAGCGGTTGTTAGCTCTGACATAACTTCTAACTGCAGTTGTAAAACCCCCTCGTATGTTTTGTGACAAGAGATTGTGCAACGTCACATCTGCACTTAACTCCAACGATATTTTGCTGCTTTTCAAGAAGCAGTCGTAGGAGTAGCCTGGAAGGCTACAGTAATGAGTCATTTCTAATGAATAGATATCATTTAGAATTACCCTGTGGTGAGTAAAAATGTCAGCCAGTTAACCAACGTCACACTTCAAATACATATGGAGATAATCCTTTAATGACCTACATCCTGTTGCCTCCCATACTAATTTAGAATGTCTATATTCTTCCAAAGTGATGGTTGATTTGTTTAGGGAGCTGTAAAATATTTCAATAGGGGGGGAGTGTTGCATCATTAAAGCAGCTGATTTTTGTGACATATTCATAAGGGAAAAACTGCTTACCCCCTAAGAGTAGATGGTGACTCTCTTCGGGTAAACCTTCTATCACTGAGTGAGTGAATGTTAAGGGGCTGGCTGAATCAAGGTAGGTCTTTGCTAGGGACGAAAGACTGCCCGTAGTAAAAGCCAGTGAATCAAGAAATTTAAGGTTGCCTATTTCTACCTTAAGATATTTGTCCCCTGCCTCATGGGGATATTGCTCTTAATATTTGAACCAATGGCAAACTCCCTCAAAATTAAGCCCATGTCATAAGACATATTATGAGCAATTAGGACTAAACTCTCTAGAGCATTCTTGTGGCGGAGGTTGCAGTAGTTACATTGAGCTCCAATATAATTGAGCTTTTTCCTAAGTTGATCATGATGTTGAACCTTGAAATTGGTGGGTGTAAATACCTCCCCACAAAACTGACAGTGAGTCTGTCTCCTAAAATGAACCATATCCTCAAGTTAGTTTAGTTCATTTATTATGCACCCCATACCCATCTTGTGGGCGGTAGTGGAAAGGGTTACATAGGCACATAATGGGCTCAGGGACTGAACCCCACAATTCATTTAGCTAAGCAAGTTACAATCTTGATGAGCTAGTTACAAAATTCAATATAAGTAGTCACATCAACAATGGGTTCGAGATCGACCTCAAGTACAGGTTCTAAATAAAGCAACTGACATATGTGGAGAGCTAGTGTCACAATTTATATGTTTGTCCTGCACACCGCCCCCCATCCAGTGGGCAGCGGTGGATAGGTTACAATCACTTAGTTACTACCTACAGTTAGCAAACTGGGGATACTTGGCTAAAATTTCTGGAAGCACATCATTTTGAATGAAATATTTACACATCGCTGAAACATTGGTTATAGAATTGTCTCTAAATTCACGTATCTTTTCGCACTCCATCACATAGTGACGGAGGGTGTGCGAATAATTTTGTTGACACAGTTTACATTTGGTCAGGTCTACATATCCTCAAGAGACATGTCTATTTCATATTTGGGCAGTCTGGATCTGATAATTTCCCATTTAGTGGCAACTCGCTCCATGAAATGAGTGACACTGTCCCCCCCAAAATAAGTAAATTTATCAATAACGGAGTAGTTCATATCAACAATTATATAGCTGTATGCTATAGGCCTATGTATAGCTGTAACAGAACCTAGACAATCCTCAGTGCTTAGGTAGCACTCAAAATCGAAAAAGGCTATATGGGTTGGGGGTAACCTTTCCCTGTATTTTTAAAATAAAGGGTGTCCCCCCTCCTGGGGATAAATCATTTTCTGTGTGATGTCGCAGGAAGAAGAGTGATTTGTCAGCTCGCTAGAATTTTTATATTTTGAAAGACAGCTTCTACAGAAGACTGTCTTTCGCCTGTGGCTGCGAGTAAAGTTCCGTAAAAACTTATTTAAGTCTTTAATAAGACTTACATGAGACTCCCCCAACAACAATAATGGTACTATGTCTGAGTACTATCTGCTACCACGACGGCAAAGAGAGACGTGATAGACACCGTCTGTATGTTTGTGAATAGAATAAAAAAAAATGGAGAGTTTATTCCTATTCTCCAATTTAGAGATATCCTCCCATGAGAGAGGGAAAGATAATTGCTCGTATTTGACCATTTTCCTAACCCTAGAGTGAGACTCGACAAGTCTTCCAATACGTTTCCATTTCCATCCTTGTTGTGACGCCCGAAAAGCAGCAATGCATTGAATAATGCATGTTCCATTGTTACCATTGGGGTTTGGGTTGAAGACCTCATGTCGCCCCCTTAAAAAGGGGGTGATAAGGGACATATTCCCCCCAAACTGACCTTACACTACCATTACAGATAACGATTTTGAGGAAATCAACATTAAATAATATAAAACCACTTCCCTCTGTTTCTGATAGGAGATCCTCCAGACGTGTAATCATATATCCCACCCAACTATCAATACGATCACCTACCTCCTCAAGAGTTACCAGCCTAGCAGGTGTCGTTATGAAGTGTTCCCTATAGTCATCATCTTCTGTGAGACGTTGTTTTAAAAGTGTTACCTTCACTTCAAGGAGGATTTTGAATGATGAAGTAAAATTGCCATGACCCGCCAGAGAATTCATGAAATGCTCTATTTCAATAGAGAAAAGGTCTTTAAAGTTGCTTAGGAGACCTACAGGATCTGTGGCAAAGGCTGGGGGGAAGGAATATTCCATTCTAGTAAAGAGATCCCCCAGGGCCCCCACCCTATTAATTAAGTGAGGGATGTCTATAACATCCCCCCTTCTGAGGAATTTCCATCACTATCTCGATTGTTGTCATGGGGTCTAAGACCACTAGGACCTGCCTGAGGGATGTCACCACCACCATCATCACCACCACCATCATCATCATCACTCATCTCTTCCTCCCCCCCCCATTTGCATTGGGCTGTTTAACCCCTCCACCACCACCTAAGAGGCTATTGTTACGTTGGGCTTTGGTATGAAATTCCTCTCCTACCTGCCCCTGAGATGTCATTACCTGCTTCTGAACCACCCCTGGAAATAATAATAATAATAATAATAATAATAATAATAATAATAATAATAATAATAATAATAATAAAAGACAACACCCCTACACCCTACTAAACCCCATGACATAACGTCTGAAGGAAGCTTCGTAAGATAATAAAACTGGAGAGAGGGTTTATTCACACACCTTGGGGACATGATTGTAGATGTTCAGAGGTTAAGTGCTCGCACAAAGTGACCCCACAACTGCTGCAGGTGAAAGTGGGGTGAGGCTTCAAGGTGACGCTGCTGCAAATAAGGCATACAAATCCACTCTCTCTGGTAGGCTTGTGATGTTTACCTCCTAACAAGGAAATAGCATATAATTATAAACACACACACATCCCCATGAAGATAGGGGAAACCAACTCAATATTTCTCATTTGAAATAAATATGAATAAATAAATAAATAAATAAATAAATAAGGGCTTACCTCCACCACAGGTTTTCCTGTGAAGTCCACTAGATTGAACACACACAGCTTCCGCACAGCGGAGGCAGCAATAAGTTGTATGCACGAATTGTGGTGATGAGCTCCAACCACAAATGTTGCAAATATCACCTGGATGTGACATTATCCCCCTCACCTAGGAAAAAAAATAAATAAATATATATTCTCTCACTCAAAACACCCCCTCTCTCTTATATATATATATATATATATATATATATATATATATATATATATATATATATATAAATATATATATATATATATATATATATATATATATATATATATATATATATATATATATATATAACTGAAAACTCACACCCCAGAAGTGACTCGAACCCATACTCCCAGAAGCAACGCAACTGGTATGTACAAGAGGCCTTAATCCACTTGACCATCACGACCGGACAAAATGAGGTGATAGCCGAGGCTATTTGAACCACCCCACCGCCGGCACTCGGATAGTAATCTTGGGCATAGCATTTTACCAAATCACCTCATTCTTTGGGGCACACGTGAGGAACACAAATGCGAACAAGCCTGAATGGTCCCCAGGACAATATGCAACTGAAAACTCACACCCCAGAAGTGACTCGAACCCATACTCCCAGAAGCAACGCAACTGGTATGTACAAGAGGCCTTAATCCACTTGACCATCACGACCGGACAAAATGAGGTGATAGCCGAGGCTATTTGAACCACCCCACCGCCGGCACTCGGATAGTAATCTTGGGCATAGCATTTTACCAAATCACCTCATTCTTTGGGGCACACGTGAGGAACACAAATGCGAACAAGCCTGAATGGTCCCCAGGACAATATGCAACTGAAAACTCACACCCCAGAAGTGACTCGAACCCATACTCCCAGAAGCAACGCAACTGGTATGTACAAGACGCCTTAATCCACTTGACCATCACGACCGGACAAAATGAGGTGATAGCCGAGGCTATTTGAACCACCCCACCGCCGGCACTCGGTTAGTAATCTTGGGCATAGCATTTTACCAAATCACCTCATTCTTTGGGGCACGCGTGAGGAACACAAATGCGAACAAGCCTGAATGGTCCCCAGGACAATATGCAACTGAAAACTCACACCCCAGAAGTGACTCGAACCCATACTCCCAGAAGCAACGCAACTGGTATGTACAAGACGCCTTAATCCACTTGACCATCACGACCGGACAAAATGAGGTGATAGCCGAGGCTATTTGAACCACCCCACCGCCGGCACTCGGATAGTAATCTTGGGCATAGCATTTTACCAAATCACCTCATTCTTTGGGGCACACGTGAGGAACACAAATGCGAACAAGCCTGAATGGTCCCCAGGACAATATGCAACTGAAAACTCACACCCCAAAAGTGACTCGAACCCATACTCCCAGAAGCAACGCAACTGGTATGTACAAGACGCCTTAATCCACTTGACCATCACGACCGGACAAAATGAGGTGATAGCCGAGGCTATTTGAACCACCCCACTGCCAGCACTCGGATAGTAATCTTGGGCATAGCATTTTACCAAATCACCTCATTCTTTGGGGCACACGTGAGGAACACAAATGCGAACAAGCCTGAATGGTCCCCAGGACAATATGCAACTGAAAACTCACACCCCAGAAGTGACTCGAACCCATACTCCCAGAAGCAACGCAACTGGTATGTACAAGACGCCTTAATCCACTTGACCATCACGACCGGACAAAATGAGGTGATAGCCGAGGCTATTTGAACCACCCCACCGCCGGCACTCGGATAGTAATCTTGGGCATAGCATTTTACCAAATCACCTCATTCTTTGGGGCACACGTGAGGAACACAAATGCGAACAAGCCTGAATGGTCCCCAGGACAATATGCAACTGAAAACTCACACCCCAGAAGTGACTTGAACCCATACTCCCAGAAGCAACGCAACTGGTATGTACAAGACGCCTTAATCCACTTGACCATCACGACCGGACAAAATGAGGTGATAGCCGAGGCTATTTGAACCACCCCACCGCCGGCACTCGGATAGTAATCTTGGGCATAGCATTTTACCAAATCACCTCATTCTTTGGGGCACACGTGAGGAACACAAATGCGAACAAGCCTGAATGGTCCCCAGGACAATATGCAACTGAAAACTCACACCCCAGAAGTGACTCGAACCCATACTCCCAGAAGCAACGCAACTGGTATGTACAAGACGCCTTAATCCACTTGACCATCACGACCGGACAAAATGAGGTGATAGCCGAGGCTATTTGAACCACCCCACCGCCGGCACTCGGATAGTAATCTTGGGCATAGCATTTTACCAAATCACCTCATTCTTTGGGGCACACGTAAGGAACACAAATGCGAACAAGCCTGAATGGTCCCCAGGACAATATGCAACTGAAAACTCACACCCCAGAAGTGACTCGAACCCATACTCCCAGAAGCAACGCAACTGGTATGTACAAGACGCCTTAATCCACTTGACCATCACGACCGGACAAAATGAGGTGATAGCCGAGGCTATTTGAACCACCCCACCGCCGGCACTCGGATAGTAATATTGGGCATAGCATTTTACCAAATCACCTCATTCTTTGGGGCACACGTGAGGAACACAAATGCGAACAAGCCTGAATGGTCCCCAGGACAATATGCAACTGAAAACTCACACCCCAGAAGTGACTCGAACCCATACTCCCAGAAGCAACGCAACTGTTATGTACAAGACTCCTTAATCCACTTGACCATCACGACCGGACAAAATGAGGTGATAGCCGAGGCTATTTGAACCACCCCACTGCCGGCACTCGGATAGTAATCTTGGGCATAGCATTTTACCAAATCACCTCATTCTTTGGGGCACACGTGAGGAACACAAATGCGAACAAGCCTGAATGGTCCCCAGGACAATATGCAACTGAAAACTCACACCCCAGAAGTGACTCGAACCCATACTCCCAGAAGCAACGCAACTGGTATGTACAAGACACCTTAATCCACTTGACCATCACGACCGGACAAAATGAGGTGATAGCCGAGGCTATTTGAACCACCCCACCGCCGGCACTCGGATAGTAATCTTGGGCATAGCATTTTACCAAATCACCTCATTCTTTGGGGCACACGTGAGGAACACAAATGCGAACAAGCCTGAATGGTCCCCAGGACAATATGCAACTGAAAACTCACACCTCAGAAGTGACTCGAACCCATACTCCCAGAAGCAACGCAACTGGTATGTACAAGACGCCTTAATCCACTTGACCATCACGACCGGACAAAATAAGGTGATAGCCGAGGCTATTTGAACCACCCCACCGCCGGCACTCGGATAGTAATCTTGGGCATAGCATTTTACCAAATCACCTCATTCTTTGGGGCACACGTGAGGAACACAAATGCGAACAAGCCTGAATGGTCCCCAGGACAATATGCAACTGAAAACTCACACCCCAGAAGTGACTCGAACCCATACTCCCAGAAGCAACGCAACTGGTATGTACAAGACGCCTTAATCCACTTGACCATCACGACCGGACAAAATGAGGTGATAGCCGAGGCTATTTGAACCACCCCACCGCCGGCACTCGGATAGTAATCTTGGGCATAGTATTTTACCAAATCACCTCATTCTTTGGGGCACACGTGAGGAACACAAATGCGAACAAGCCTGAATGGTCCCCAGGACAATATGCAACTGAAAACTCACACCCCAGAAGTGACTCGAACCCATACTCCCAGAAGCAACGCAACTGGTATGTACAAGACGCCTTAATCCACTTGACCATCACGACCGGACAAAATGAGGTGATAGCCGAGGCTATTTGAACCACCCCACCGCTGGCACTCGGATAGTAATCTTGGGCATAGCATTTTACCAAATCACCTCATTCTTTGGGGCACACGTGAGGAACACAAATGCGAACAAGCCTGAATGGTCCCCAGGACAATATGCAACTGAAAACTCACACCCCAGAAGTGACTCGAACCCATACTCCCAGAAGCAACGCAACTGGTATGTACAAGACGCCTTAATCCACTTGACCATCACGACCGGACAAAATGAGGTGATAGCCGAGGCTATTTGAACCACCCCACCGCCGGCACTCGGATAGTAATCTTGGGCATAGCATTTTACCAAATCACCTCATTCTTTGGGGCACACGTGAGGAACACAAATGCGAACAAGCCTGAATGGTCCCCAGGACAATATGCAACTGAAAACTCACACCCCAGAAGTGACTCGAACCCATACTCCCAGAAGCAACGCAACTGGTATGTACAAGACGCCTTAATCCACTTGACCATCACGACCGGACAAAATGAGGTGATAGCCGAGGCTATTTGAACCACCCCACCGCCGGCACTCGGATAGTAATCTTGGGCATAGCATTTTACCAAATCACCTCATTCTTTGGGGCACACGTGAGGAACACAAATGCGAACAAGCCTGAATGGTCCCCAGGACAATATGCAACTGAAAACTCACACCTCAGAAGTGACTCGAACCCATACTCCCAGAAGCAACGCAACTGGTATGTACAAGACGCCTTAATCCACTTGACCATCACGACCGGACAAAATAAGGTGATAGCCGAGGCTATTTGAACCACCCCACCGCCGGCACTCGGATAGTAATCTTGGGCATAGCATTTTACCAAATCACCTCATTCTTTGGGGCACACGTGAGGAACACAAATGCGAACAAGCCTGAATGGTCCCCAGGACAATATGCAACTGAAAACTCACACCCCAGAAGTGACTCGAACCCATACTCCCAGAAGCAACGCAACTGGTATGTACAAGACGCCTTAATCCACTTGACCATCACGACCGGACAAAATGAGGTGATAGCCGAGGCTATTTGAACCACCCCACCGCCGGCACTCGGATAGTAATCTTGGGCATAGTATTTTACCAAATCACCTCATTCTTTGGGGCACACGTGAGGAACACAAATGCGAACAAGCCTGAATGGTCCCCAGGACAATATGCAACTGAAAACTCACACCCCAGAAGTGACTCGAACCCATACTCCCAGAAGCAACGCAACTGGTATGTACAAGACGCCTTAATCCACTTGACCATCACGACCGGACAAAATGAGGTGATAGCCGAGGCTATTTGAACCACCCCACCGCTGGCACTCGGATAGTAATCTTGGGCATAGCATTTTACCAAATCACCTCATTCTTTGGGGCACACGTGAGGAACACAAATGCGAACAAGCCTGAATGGTCCCCAGGACAATATGCAACTGAAAACTCACACCCCAGAAGTGACTCGAACCCATACTCCCAGAAGCAACGCAACTGGTATGTACAAGACGCCTTAATCCACTTGACCATCACGACCGGACAAAATGAGGTGATAGCCGAGGCTATTTGAACCACCCCACCGCCGGCACTCGGATAGTAATCTTGGGCATAGCATTTTACCAAATCACCTCATTCTTTGGGGCACACGTGAGGAACACAAATGCGAACAAGCCTGAATGGTCCCCAGGACAATATGCAACTGAAAACTCACACCCCAGAAGTGACTCGAACCCATACTCCCAGAAGCAACGCAACTGGTATGTACAAGACGCCTTAATCCACTTGACCATCACGACCGGACAAAATGAGGTGATAGCCGAGGCTATTTGAACCACCCCACCGCCGGCACTCGGATAGTAATCTTGGGCATAGCATTTTACCAAATCACCTCATTCTTTGGGGCACACGTGAGGAACACAAATGCGAACAAGCCTGAATGGTCCCCAGGACAATATGCAACTGAAAACTCACACCCCAGAAGTGACTCGAACCCATACTCCCAGAAGCAACGCAACTGGTATGTACAAGACGCCTTAATCCACTTGACCATCACGACCGGACAAAATGAGGTGATAGCCGAGGCTATTTGAACCACCCCACCGCCGGCACTCGGATAGTAATCTTGGGCATAGCATTTTACCAAATCACCTCATTCTTTGGGGCACACGTGAGGAACACAAATGCGAACAAGCCTGAATGGTCCCCAGGACAATATGCAACTGAAAACTCACACCCCAGAAGTGACTCGAACCCATACTCCCAGAAGCAACGCAACTGGTATGTACAAGACGCCTTAATCCACTTGACCATCACGACCGGACAAAATGAGGTGATAGCCGAGGCTATTTGAACCACCCCACCGCCGGCACTCGGATAGTAATCTTGGGCATAGCATTTTACCAAATCACCTCATTCTTTGGGGCACACATGAGGAACACAAATGCGAACAAGCCTGAATGGTCCCCAGGACAATATGCAACTGAAAACTCACACCCCAGAAGTGACTCGAACCCATACTCCCAGAAGCAACGCAACTGGTATGTACAAGACGCCATAATCCATTTGACCATCACGACCGGACAAAATGAGGTGATAGCCGAGGCTATTTGAACCACCCCACCGCCGGCACTCGGATAGTAATCTTGGGCATAGCATTTTACCAAATCACCTCATTCTTTGGGGCACACGTGAGGAACACAAATGCGAACAAGCCTGAATGGTCCCCAGGACAATATGTAAAATGCTATGCCTAAGATTACTACCCGAGTGCCGGCGGTGGGGTGGTTCAAATAGCCTCGGCTATCACCTCATTTTGTCCGGTCGTGATGGTCAAGTGGATTAAGGCGTCTTGTACATACCAGTTGCGTTGCTTCTGGGAGTATGGGTTCGAGTCACTTCTGGGGTGTGAGTTTTCAGTTGCATATTGTCCTGGGGACCATTCAGGCTTGTTCGCATTTGTGTTCCTCACGTGTGCCCCAAAGAATGAGGTGATTTGGTAAAATGCTATGCCCAAGATTACTATCCGAGTGCCGGCGGTGGGGTGGTTCAAATAGCCTCGGCTATCACCTCATTTTGTCCGGGCGTGATGGTCAAGTGGATTAAGGCGTCTTGTACATACCAGTTGCGTTGCTTCTGGGAGTATGGGTTCGAGTCACTTCTGGGGTGTGAGTTTTCAGTTGCATATTGTCCTGGGGACCATTCAGGCTTGTTCGCATTTGTGTTCCTCACGTGTGCCCCAAAGAATGAGGGGATTTGGTAAAATGCTATGCCCAAGATTACTATCCGAGTGCCGGCGGTGGGGTGGTTCAAATAGCCTCGGCTATCACCTCATTTTGTCCGGTCGTGATGGTCAAGTGGATTAAGGCGTCTTGTACATACCAGTTGCGTTGCTTCTGGGAGTATGGGTTCGAGTCACTTCTGGGGTGTGAGTTTTCAGTTGCATATTGTCCTGGGGACCATTCAGGCTTGTTCGCATTTGTGTTCCTCACGTGTGCCCCAAAGAATGAGGTGATTTGGTAAAATGCTATGCCCAAGATTACTATCCGAGTGCCGGTGGTGGTGTGGTTCAAATAGCCTCGGCTATCACCTCATTTTGTCCGGTCGTGATGGTCAAGTGGATTAAGGCGTCTTGTACATACCAGTTGCGTTGCTTCTGGGAGTATGGGTTCGAGTCAGTTCTGGGGTGTGAGTTTTCAGTTGCATATTGTCCTGGGGACCATTCAGGCTTGTTCGCATTTGTGTTCCTCACGTGTGCCCCAAAGAATGAGGTGATTTGGTAAAATGCTATGCCCAAGATTACTATCCGAGTGCCGGCGGTGGGGTGGTTCAAATCGCCTCGGCTATCACCTCATTTTGTCCGGTCGTGATGGTCAAGTGGATTAAGGCGTCTTGTACATACCAGTTGCGTTGCTTCTGGGAGTATGGGTTCGAGTCACTTCTGGGGTGTGAGTTTTCAGTTGCATATTGTCCTGGGGACCATTCAGGCTTGTTCGCATTTGTGTTCCTCACGTGTGCCCCAAAGAATGAGGTGATTTGGTAAAATGCTATGCCCAAGATTACTATCCGAGTGCCGGCGGTGGGGTGGTTCAAATAGCCTCGGCTATCACCTCATTGTGTCCGGTCGTGATGGGCAAGTGGATTAAGGCGTCTTGTACATAACAGTTGCGTTGCTTCTGGGAGTATGGGTTCGAGTCACTTCTGGGGTGTGAGTTTTCAGTTGCATATTGTCCTGGGGACCATTCAGGCTTGTTCGCATTTGTGTTCCTCACGTGTGCCCCAAAGAATGAGGGGATTTGGTAAAATGCTATGCCCAAGATTACTATCCGAGTGCCGGCGGTGGGGTGGTTCAAATAGCCTCGGCTATCACCTCATTTTGTCCGGTCGTGATGGTCAAGTGGATTAAGGCGTCTTGTACATACCAGTTGCGTTGCTTCTGGGAGTATGGGTTCGAGTCACTTCTGGGGTGTGAGTTTTCAGTTGCATATTTTCCTGGGGACCATTCAGGCTTGTTCGCATTTGTGTTCCTCACGTGTGCCCCAAAGAATGAGGTGATTTGGTAAAATGCTATGCCCAAGATTACTATCCGAGTGCCGGCGGTGGGGTGGTTCAAATAGCCTCGGCTATCACCTCATTTTGTCCGGTCGTGATGGTCAAGTGGATTAAGGCGTCTTGTACATACCAGTTGCGTTGCTTCTGGGAGTATGGGTTCGAGTCACTTCTGGGGTGTGAGTTTTCAGTTGCATATTGTCCTGGGGACCATTCAGGCTTGTTCGCATTTGTGTTCCTCACGTGTGCCCCAAAGAATGAGGTGATTTGGTAAAATGCTATGCCCAAGATTACTATCCGAGTGCCGGCGGTGGGGTGGTTCAAATAGCCTCGGCTATCACCTCATTTTGTCCGGTCGTGATGGTCAAGTGGATTAAGGCGTCTTGTACATACCAGTTGCGTTGCTTCTGGGAGTATGGGTTCGAGTCACTTCTGGGGTGTGAGTTTTCAGTTGCATATTGTCCTGGGGACCATTCAGGCTTGTTCGCATTTGTGTTCCTCACGTGTGCCCCAAAGAATGAGGTGATTTGGTAAAATGCTATGCCCAAGATTACTATCCGAGTGCCGGCGGTGGGGTGGTTCAAATCGCCTCGGCTATCACCTCATTTTGTCCGGTCGTGATGGTCAAGTGGATTAAGGCGTCTTGTACATACCAGTTGCGTTGCTTCTGGGAGTATGGGTTCGAGTCACTTCTGGGGTGTGAGTTTTCAGTTGCATATTGTCCTGGGGACCATTCAGGCTTGTTCGCATTTGTGTTCCTCACGTGTGCCCCAAAGAATGAGGTGATTTGGTAAAATGCTATGCCCAAGATTACTATCCGAGTGCCGGCGGTGGGGTGGTTCAAATAGCCTCGGCTATCACCTCATTTTGTCCGGTCGTGATGGTCAAGTGGATTAAGGCGTCTTGTACATACCAGTTGCGTTGCTTCTGGGAGTATGGGTTCGAGTCACTTCTGGGGTGTGAGTTTTCAGTTGCATATTGTCCTGGGGACCATTCAGGCTTGTTCGCATTTGTGTTCCTCACGTGTGCCCCAAAGAATGAGGTGATTTGGTAAAATGCTATGCCCAAGATTACTATCCGAGTGTTGGCGGTGGGGTGGTTCAAATAGCCTCGGCTATCACCTCATTTTGTCCGGTCGTGATGGTCAAGTGGATTAAGGCGTCTTGTACATACCAGTTGCGTTGCTTCTGGGAGTATGGGTTCGCGTCACTTCTGGGGTGTGAGTTTTCAGTTGCATATTGTCCTGGGGACCATTCAGGCTTGTTCGCATTTGTGTTCCTCACGTGTGCCCCAAAGAATGAGGTGATTTGGTAAAATGCTATGCCCAAGATTACTATCCGAGTGCCGGCGGTGGGGTGGTTCAAATAGCCTCGGCTATCACCTCATTTTGTCCGGTCGTGATGGTCAAGTGGATTAAGGCGTCTTGTACATACCAGTTGTGTTGCTTCTGGGAGTATGGGTTCGAGTCACTTCTGGGGTGTGAGTTTTCAGTTGCATATTGTCCTGGGGACCATTCAGGCTTGTTCGCATTTGTGTTCCTCACGTGTGCCCCAAAGAATGAGGTGATTTGGTAAAATGCTATGCCCAAGATTACTATCCGAGTGCCGGCGGTGGGGTGGTTCAAATAGCCTCGGCTATCACCTCATTTTGTCCGGTCGTGATGGTCAAGTGGATTAAGGCGTCTTGTACATACCAGTTGCGTTGCTTCTGGGAGTATGGGTTCGAGTCACTTCTGGGGTGTGAGTTTTCAGTTGCATATTGTCCTGGGGACCATTCAGGCTTGTTCGCATTTGTGTTCCTCACGTGTGCCCCAAAGAATGAGGTGATTTGGTAAAATGCTATGCCCAAGATTACTATCCG